>NW_027279717.1:0-149289 GCF_046629955.1 Centroberyx affinis
ATTCCCATATCCTAGCCCAGCTACTATCAACCAAAGCTATCCCCAGATCCCTAGCCCACACCTGCTGAATATACAGAGATCTATGAGTAACTATTGTGAGTAAAGAGTAAAGTTCTGACACTAGGCCCTTTGTCTGACCTTGTTTGTTTAGGATTTTGTGTATGGTATGTGTAGTGAGTGACGTGTTCCATGGAACCCCATAAGCCTTCATTGATGATCGTAGTTGGAGATACTGGAAAAATGATGACGCAGGTAGATTGAAAGCAATACATAAGTCATTAAAAGAACGGAGACCAGTATTATCATAAATATCTGCTAGAACATGTACACCTTTATCCCTCCACACTGGAAATGAGAATGGGACAGCTCCTGAGAGGAGTGAATAATTATGAAAAATTGAACTGTTTAAGTGCCATTTCTGAATTGTATTCGATTCTTTTTCTTTTACGCCATATATAAATTGACAGAAGGAAGGTAATAATAGGACCAAGGCGAAGTTTAGAGTGTTTAAGCGGTAAAGCCGAATAAACTAAATCTGTTAATCTATGAGGGTGAACTAAATTTTCCTCTATAGGTTTCCAAGAAGCAACAGCGTCAGGATTGAACCAGGATGAGAGAGGTCTTAATACAAATACCCAAAAATAATGTTTAAAGTTGGGGACAGTGAGACCCCCTGAAGATTTATCACGTTGTAATGTGGTTAGTCTAACACGAGGGCGCTTCACCCCCCAGATGAATTTGGAAACTAATGAATGAATCTTTTCCCAGTAGTTGATGGGTGGTGGTAGCGGTAACATAGAGGAAAAAAAGTTCACACGTGGAAGGATGTCCATAACAAATACTTGTGAATACTGTTTGAAGCAGATCCGACCCAAACTGTGCTTAGGTCCACACCAATCTGGATTCTGAAGACAATCTACTGTCAGGTTGGGGTTGGTTAGGGTTTACCATGTGATCGACCCTTTGGCTTGGCCAGGTTCAGGCCAGAAGAGAGAAAAATGACCACACACTGGAGTTCATGTTAGCTTCCATCATGCTTTGTGTCTGTTTACTAGTGTACTTAATTTGATCAACTTTACAAAAAGAACAATTCACTCACTCTTTCTGTAAAAGAGACAACTCAGGGATTTTATTATCAAAAAGGTACAAGGCTCATTTCATACATAAAATCAAAATACAATTAAAAGTGATTTCTTCAGTTCTATTTCTTTTGCCAACCTTACATTGTTAAAAGCTCTCATGTCCTATTTTGTCCTTCTTGCTCCTAAATGATATGCACATCTGTACATATGATTTATATACTTAAACTAAAACAAAACCTCCAACTCTATGGATATTCCACACCTACTGACAGTCTGATATTTTGACAATGACATTAAATACTTTTTTCAGATATTCTTCTTTCTTCTTTTTCTCCAGTATAGCATTTGTTCTAACGACAATGAACTTCATCGGTAGATGATTACAGAAATGAAATCCAGTGGAAAGACAGCCACAGTAAGCTGATGTGAACGTTGATAAAGACCAGAGGGTTGGGGCTACTAAACAAAACATTGAAGCTGTTAGTTTGACAAACATTCGCTTTTGCAGTTTATTTGCCTGCTTTAAAGATGAACAGTGATTATCTGTGATATTTGTATATTATTTTATATAGAGAAATGTCTATGCTTGAAAATAGCACTGTCCATGTTAGTTCAGTTACGTGTCTCTTTAATGTCACTCAGATACCATTGTTCGGATGTTCGTCACTGTCAGTGTCTGTAGTTTGCATTGTGGATCCTTCAGCAACTTCAAACCTGATTCTCCTGGATCACTTTTGCTCAGCTCCAGCTCTCTCAGATGTGGGTTGGACCTCAGAGCCGAGGCAAGAGAACGACAGCTCCTCTCTGTACAGAATGACAACCTGCAAAAGAAGAATAATAAAGTGTATAAGTCCATTGGTCATTTTATTGAGCCATTGTTGTGCAGAAGTTATGAAAAAATATGAAAATGCAGTAATGGACAGTAAAGTGATATAAACAATAATCTATGAGTATGAACTGCTGGACTGAACAAATATTCCTGTGAACAAATAATTCCCTGGAATGATCATGAATGATAGAGAATCGATAGGGAAAGACACAGGAACCATGGAGAACAAGTTAACATGTTGTCCCCCATGAATGATGCAGGCACTCCTTGGGCAAATCAGTAACCAGTAAACAAATGTTGTAGCACCCCCCTATGGCCGATCAGTGTAATTTTGAAAATTTGAAAGTTTTGTCAGAAGTCAATCAGTGACGTCTGAGATATTGTGTGTGACGGACAGACGGACGGAACGCGGCCAATCCATAGTAGCTCCTGAATTCATTAAGGGGAACAAAACAGAGTAAAGTTTTTTAAATTAGATTTAGAAAGCCTCACCTCAGTATCTCCAGTCTACACTGAGGTCTCCTCAGCCAATCAGAGAGCAGCTCCACCCCCTGGTCCTCCAGCTTGTTGTAGCGCAGGTCAAGCTCTTTAAGAGCAGAGGAGAAACTGAGGGCAAGGGTCAGAGACTGGCTGCATCCCTTGGTCAGCGAACAGCATTTCAGCCTTGAAGGAGACAGGAGGAGTGAGATTTCTGTCTGTTTATCATAATCAAAATAGGAGCAGGTCTCCAGATGTATGCAGATGACACTGTCATATGTGTCTGGCCGGACTACCGCCTCAGTTTCCACACAATTGACGGAACATCTAGAATCGGTAGCAGTATGGCTCAAACATTCTTGTCTAACACTGAACATTAAGAAAACTCTGTCATTATGCTTCACGTCCAGGAAACGGTCCTCACCAGATGACGTAAATAAATTAAATCTAAAAATCAATGAACAATCGATTGAACAGGCTTCTGAGGTTAAATATCTTGGCTTGATGTTAGACTCCCATCTAAAATTTGAGAAACATACACAAATGGTGAGCAGAGTAGCAAAAGCAAATCTATATACATTTAGACAGGACCTGTCAAGCCGTTTTTCTCCTGTATTTTCACCCCCTCTCCCGCCGTGCTCCTTTTGGTAATTTTCCCCGTAAATCTCCCGTATTTCCCTTTTTTATTTTTACAGTTATACAGAATCCTAATTGACCCAATCAAGTTGTTTTGGTTAGATCCACAGACTTATATGGATATATAACATGCCAGAAAAGCCCTGCTATACCCACACCAGTGCAGCAGGTGGCAGCATACAGAATAATTCAGCAAGCAGCATCCTTGTCTCGTCTTTTTGACAAGTCAGGATGCAAGGTCATTCAGTCAGCAAACAATGCGAAAGATGGAGAACAAAATCAGTGATCAGACGCCAGCAAAAAAAGCTAAGTATTTATGTAGATATTTAGACACTTGGGACACTATTTTCCCATACCTGACCAGAAGTATGTTGGGAAACAACCATTTGTAACCCAATCCTTTTTGCTCTGAGATTACAGGGCAGGCAGTAAAGGCACCTGGTCATTAGATCTCTGGAACCGAGAGAGGAAACCCATTTCATAATGTAAAAATTATGGTCAGGTGGGGGTCCCGGAAAATCTCCCTTATTTTGTGTTGAGGTATGATTTAGACTGATTAGGAACTGCCTACCATTTCATGCTGAAAATATCTATATGCACTCAATGATTTTCTCAACGTGAGTAACTAAAATCTGCTGTTTTTAGCGAAAATAACATAAGCCTTGGTGAAATATTTTGGCAAGAACATAGATTTTTGTGTGACTCAGTAGCATCTATGGTTCAACACTCTTAAAATGTTGTTTATAGATTGTTGATATCTTTTGTAGTTTTAACTTTGTGATAGATGGTCCAATCATCATGAAACTTGGACAACATGTTCACATATAATGAACATGTGTGCAAAGCCATTCAAATATTGACCAATAGGGGGTGCCACAAAGGCCAGAAAACTGTATCTCCTAATCCAATTGGTGAAATTGCACGAAATTCTCTACACATGCTCTAGGACCATGTCCTAGTCAAAATCTGAAGTTTGGTCATCATTAGTGAAAGTGGGCATGGCCTATGACATTTTGGCTTATAACTCAAACAGAATTTCACCAATCGCTATGAAACTTGGCAATCATGTTCCAACCTTTATGTGGAACATGCATACCAATTTCCATATCCGACCAGATTTTACCCAACAGCAGCATTTTGAATTACAGCTAGACACAGTAAAGCCAATACGAAGTTGGATATTGACACCTTTTAACTTGCTATTACATTCTTCAGTATCAGAACTTGATAGCTTGGGGCCTGATGGCTCAACAGCCTAATATGATAAAACTGACAGTAATCTTAATGCAAATTTCCACGTTTCAGCTCTGGCTACTGTACTGGCATGAACCCAGCCATCGCCACTAGTGGCTATATTTAATTAGTTACATTTATTATTGTGTATTATATTGTGTTAAAAAAATAGTTAAGGTACATACCCTTTATTATTGGGGAGACAATCCCTAGAGGATTATATCCATTCATTTTGGAGTGTTTAGGAGTAATAATAATATAATATAATATAATATCATATAATATCATATAATATAATAATAAATTAACTTTAGATTAGCCCAAGAAGGAAAACTTTCATTATTTGGCAAAATAAAAATAGTTGGGACAACCAATATAATTAGGAAGATTAACCCTGGAGTCTTATTGTGTGATTATTGAATGGCTTTTTATTACATTTGACTTAATGGGGCCTTCGAGGATTGGGGAATTTCGGGGATATACCCTTGCTGTCGGCCCCCGACAGCATCCTAGTTATATTCTATTTTTATGGTTAGGTTCTATTTTTCTTTTTTTCTCTGCGGTATCATATTACTAGGCTATTTGCTGCTGTAATTGTCTAATTTCCCAACAGGGATCAAAAAAGTTTCATCTCATCTTAATTATAGTGTGATAATGGCTACAATACTCACTCAAGTGTCTCCAGTTTACAAAGTGGCTCCTCCAAGAAAGAAGAGAGGAAGTTGACACTGGGGTCTCTGAGGTCATTTCCTGCCAGGTCCAGGACTCTCAGGTGGGAGGGGTTTGACTTCAGACAGGAAGCCAGAACATCACAACCACTCTCTGTAAACCTACAGCATGCCAGTCTGTTGGGGAAAACACAGTTTTGTAGGGTAAGTTACACATAACGCAGAGCCAAAGTCCTACTTTTGTTCTGAGTTTAGCGAGTGACAGCGACCTGGCAGGAACTTTGAGAAGAGTCTTCAGGATTTAAAGTGGGAAGCCAGCCTCACCAAGAAACTACTAGTCTGTTAAAACACACATTTCCATCTGAATAATGGAAAAGGCAGCTATTGATCAGTATATAAAATGGTATCATTATAGTAGGATGTCCTAGTGATTGGAGAAACCTCAACTACAGCAGCCAGGTTCAAACCCCTACAGGGATCAATAGAGGAGCACATTATGTCACATTAGTAATATTTTGGATAGTTGTGGAGTGTTTGTCCATGAAGTGGTATCTGGTGACTGCCCGATCACAAAAGTGTCTCAATGTCTCAACAGTTGCAGTTTCTTCTAGGTAAAAGGACATGCTCACCTCAGTGTCTCCAGTTTGCAGTTTGGACCCTTCAGCAGAATGGAGATGTCCCTCACCCCAGTGTCTCCCAGCTCATTCCCTCCCAGATCCAGCACCTTCAGGTGGGAGGGGTTTGAACTCAGAACTGAAGCCAGAGCAGCACCGCCTTGCTCTTTCAGGTTTACCTTGTAAAGCCTTCAGAAAAAAGAAATGGTTTCCATCATCTCTCTGTAGGGCACAGAGGTTACGCAGCTCTGTTTAAGAATAGTGTCATCTGCATACAGGTGGACATTACAGGCTTTGCAACATCGTTTATATAAAAGGTAAACAATATAGGGCCCAATATGGAGCCTTGGGGAACACCCTGTGTTATGTGAAGGAACTTGGAACATCTGAACATCCGCCTCCACCGTTAGGTCGATGGTGAGCCCTGTTTTTTCTTTTTCGTTTCCATTAATTCTACCTGATTAACACTTGCTAATTAGCTGTATTAACTCAGCAATACAATGTAATGCTATAAAGGCAACACCAAAAGCAGCAAAAATACATGATTTGACTGTTCAGAGGTCTGCCCCGCTCACAATCAGTCAGAAAAGAGAGACACATCAACCATGTTTCTTGAGGTGTGAACGCACAGTAACTTAACCATACGTCACTGGTTTCTGGTCATTGCACTCATCACATTCTTTTTTAAAGCTAACTGGCCCCAAAATTAAGTTGGGGGCGGGGCACCACTGATTGGATTTTGACAGTACTTCAGGTAATGATGCTCATTGTCTCATTGATCCATTATAGCATTTTCAAAATTACACTGATTGCTGTAACACCACAGCATGTTTAATTGTCTGTATTACTTGTTTCAAACTATCATGAGGCCGGATTCTTTGACCTGTACTCTTGATCACAGTCAGTATGTACTGTAATACTATGATAGTCTGTTAGAGTCTGCTGTCCTGTACCATGCGTGTCAGTATGTCACTGTAGTAATGACACCATTAAATCCTGTACATGTAGTAGACTTGGAGAATGAACTGACTCTGATTCTTACCATAGTCTCTCCAGCTGGCAGACAGGATCACTCAGGAAGCCAAACAGCTGGTTGACTCCCCAGTCTCCCAATCTATTCCGGCTGAGATCCAAGTCTTTCAGGTGAGATGGGTTCAAGCTGAGAGCTGAAGCCAGAGACTTACATCCCTCTCCAGTAATGCCACAGTCACTTAACCTGCAAACAGAAAAGAAGCATGACTCCAAACTCTCCAATACAGCTCTTAAGTCTAGTCCAGTGGTTCTCTATTCCAGTCCTGCTGGTTTTCATTCCAGCAGTCTAATACGGACTGGTTTACACCTTTCCACACTGAGGAAAGACCAAGTGACAGCTTAGAAAGACGGCTAACGGTAGGAACTGAACCTATCAGAGCCATCATGGGCATCAACCCATAGCTACAGTATCCAAGGCTGACTCAGCATGTCCGTTACAATACAATACAACTTTATTGTCCTACCTTGGCAGAAATATTGTTTTTGTTTTACACCCACTAAAGCTATGGCACAATGTAGAGGAAGAATGCCCCTTGAGTCTAGAGGGGTGGAAGATTAACATGGCAACAGATGTTGGCATGGACATAGACAAGATTGTGATGCACAATCTGCCCTCCAGCATTCATTATCGCAATGCAGGTCATCATTGGGGCAACAAAGTGGGTGGTAGGTGGGGAAAGGAAGCCAGGACTGATTCACTGCCTGGCCATCAGGGCATATATGGACAACTTGATAACTATGACAACAGAATCTTGTACAAAAGATGGATTGGTTTTTATTAGATTTTATTATTTTGGCTGGCGTATCAGAGTTTTACCTGAATGTTTCCAAAGAACAACTGAAGTCCTTCAGAGCTGCTGAAAGACACTTCACTCCATAATCTTGAAGTCTGTTGTTGCTGAGATCCAGCTCTCTCAGGTGGGAGGGGTTTGAAGCCAGAGCTGCAGCCAAAAACCGACATCCTTCCTCTGTGATGCTACAGTCCTTCAAACTGCACAGCAAAGAATGACAGCATTATATACAACTAGTCATTTTTTGCCTGAACAAGGAACTCACATAAATGCAACAAATTGGATGAAGGGGCTGACAGGGGCCAATGTGGAAATAATCTCTGACTGAGTCTCTGTTCACACTGCAGGCCTTCATGCTTACTTGCTCAATTGCGGCTCGTATCAGATTTTTTCAATGACATATTGTAAGATGTAACCCATATTTCATAGCAATATGAACTGACAGTGATGTGCTCAATGTGTGACAATGACAAAAGACATCCAGATTTGTCCCAACACATTTCGGTTACAGTCTGATCCTTCCAGTTTGGACTTGAGGCGTCAAGTCGTCCATTTGCCTTTCTTGCCAAGTCAATGGCATAAGATTTACTTGTTGTCATAGCAACGCTGACAAATTGTGATTTGAGTATTCAAATACAAGTCTGAATCAGATTTTGTACCAGATATCCATTTGGTCCATAGATTGTAAAAAAAGATGGACGTAGTGAGTGTGACGTCACCCATAGGTTTCTGAAGGGCCGTTTTGAAGCCAAAAGATTGGGTTTACGATCGCCGCCATGTTGACATTTTTTGGAGCCAGAGCAGCCAGAGCGAAGCCGAGAGACGTCCACAGAGCCGCCGCTCCGCCTACTATTGGTCCGTAATTGGCGACCTGTTGATCACTAGGAAAACAACCCCATTTTGTAACAGTTACATCCCGTTAAAAACGCAATTATTTTGAAAATTGCCATAAGGACACACATTAGAAGAAGTGAAATTAGCTACTGAGACCATAAACTCTTGTTGAAAAATTGACTGACTTTGTATTGTGAGTGAGAAGTTGGGTTGTGGTCCCCTTGACTGGCATTTGGGTGGTTCGGAGTGTTTTTGGAGCCGACCTCTAGCGGACGTTAGAGGAATTGCCGCCTGGCACCACTTCCTTATTGGCTTCAAAATTCACCCGTGGTGTTGGCTGCTTGGTTTGTTCCAGATGGGAATCGAGAAAATGTGACTCCATGCAGCTTTTTGCTGTTTACACAGATTAGAAAAATCGGAATTGGGAAATCCGATTTCCCAATTCACACTGCAGCTGCAGTGTGAATGTGTCTAAAGTCTAACTACTGTATTTATACCCATTCCATACAGCATATAGCTGTCAAACACAAATCACCAGACACATACAGCAGTGCAATATACAGTATAGTACAGCAGCTAAAGCAATTCCCAACTGGCTTGGAAATGGTCAAACAGTGTCATTATTACCTCAGTCTCTGGAGTTTGCAGTGTGAGTTTTCCAGGCCACTGGAGAGCAGCTGCACTCCAGAGTTATCCAGTTTATTTCTGCTCAGGTCTAACTCTTCCAGACCAGACGTATTTGAGCTGAGAGCTGAAGCAACAGACCTGCAGCATCTGCCAGTGAGGTTACAGTCACCAAGCCTGAAGAGAAAAACAACAAGAATGTTATCATGTTATCACACACACACATTTAACATAACAGCAGAGTGAACGTTTCATAGTGAAACATAGTGAAACAGTCCAAAACTTCGCCAAAATTCAAGCAATGTCGTGTCTGTATAGTTGTAGGATGAGTATGTAAGTGGCATCGACCAGGGGGTGGTCAAATGGAAACACTACATGAAAAACTTTAATTTTGAGGTAACTAAATCCCAATTCCAAAGGCAGCTACACAGGCCAATCACATTACACTGAAATCCAATTAGGATTCTGTGACAATAACATGAAGTGGACACGACATTTCCACCTAAAGATTGGCTAACGGTTAGGTTTTACTTGCCTAAACTTAACCGTTAGATTTATGGTTAAGGGTGAAGGTTATGTTTAAGGGTAGGAAAATTAAAATGACTTTAAGGTAATACTTTACATTCAGAAGCCAGAATAGGCTATTGCATGACCACAACCCATACCAGTACCTCATCAAATGATTTACAAACTAGCTATCTGTAGCAACTGCCTTGTTGTTCCTACAACAGTAAACAAATGAGCACCAGTGCCAGGCTCTGCACATAACTCCGCCCTAAAACAATTTGACTGGTTTGAATCATTGCTTTGCATGATTGTATAATGGACAATGGGCACCTTAGAGTGCTAACACTGTTTCCTCATGATGTTCCCTTACTCCAAGGTGATAATGTGGTTTCATGAACAGCAGGATGAAGTCATCCTCTTGGCCTCAACCAGCACATCTAAACGTCATTGACCCTTTATAGTAATTACATTTCCACCTCCTTCAGGCTTCAATATCCCACTACACACAGTTCAGGATGCCTAATTAGCTACTTGGTATTCATATATAGGTGTTTCTTTTTTTGTTCACCCTGTATCTAATCTTTAATGCAATCATCTGAGACCTTCAGAGTGGTCACATGTCTCAGTGTTCTGGTTGGCCAAATACTTACAAAGCTTTCTTTGACACTTTGAGCACTGGCAGCAGCCTCTCCAGAACATCATCTGATCTCAAGTATTTCTTCAGCTCAAACACGTCCAAATCTTCATTAGAAGTAAGCAACACAAAGGCCAGAGCTGACCAATGTTCAGGTAGAATTTTGCTGAGATCTCCTGAGTCCAGGCGTCCTTGGACTTGCTTTACCAGAGATTGGTCACCCAGCTCATTCAAACAGTGGAACAGATTGGTGCTATACTCAGTAACGGTGACCTTCCTGATCTTCGTGTGAATGTAGTTGACTGTCTCCTGATTGCTCTGCAGTCTTCTTTCTTTACGTCCTAACATCCCCTGAAGAAGTTTCAGATTCTTCTCCTGTGAGAGACCCAGCAGGAAGCGCAGAAACAAGTCCCAACGCCCATAACGGTCCTTCAAAGCCTTATCCACTGCACTCTTGTGGAGGAAGACAATAGGGATTTCTCCTGTCTCTGTTCGCACTTTTGCACTTGTTTGGCTGGAAAGCAGATTGTCTCCCCTATCTATGAAGGTGACCAATACATACAGAGCAGCAAGAAACTCCTGAACGCTGAGATGGACAAAAGAGTAAATCTCCTCTCTGTGAAGACCAGATTCCTTCCTTATGATCTGTGTACAAACTCCAGAGTAAACTGTGTCTTTCACATCAATGTCACAATTTTTGAGATCATCTACATAGAAGATTAGATTACCCTTATCAAGCTGTTGGAAGGCCAGCATTCCCAATTTCAAGATCACATGATCATCTGTTTCACCTTCCTGACAATACTTCTGGTGTTTCAGCTTTGTCTGGATGATCAGGAAGTGTGTGTACATTTCAGTCAGAGTCTTGGGCAACTCTTTGTCTTCTTTATCTTTTTGACTTTTCATGAGATTCTTCAGAGCTGTGGCTGAAATCCAGCAGAACACTGGAATGTGGCACATGATGTCCAGGCTTCTTAGCGACTTTATATGGGTGAAGATGTTTTGAGCCATATCCTTGTCACTGATATTCTTCTGGAAGTATTCCTTCTTCTGGTCATCATTGAAGCCTCGTACCTCAGTCACCCGGTGAACATACTGAAGAGGGATCTGATTGGCTGCAGCTGGTCTACCTGTGATCCAGACCAAGGCTTTGTGAAGCAGGTTCCCCTTGATGAGATTGGTCAGCAGAATGTCTATTGAGGTAGTCTTTGTAATATCGCGGCACATCTCATTTTTCTGAAAATCTAAGGGGAATTTGCTCTCATCCAGACCATCAAGGATGAACAAAACACTGGACTTGTTGTAGTCTGAGATTTTCAAATCCTTCATTTCGACAAAAAAGTCACAAATTAACTCAGTAAACTTAAAACGTTTGTCTTTTATCAAATTCAGGTCTCGGAATGGGAATAGAAATACAAACTGGATGGCTTGATTGGCTTCCTCGAATGCCCAGTCATGCATGAATTTCTGCACTGCGACAGTTTTTCCGATGCCAGCAATTCCCTTTGTCAGAACTCTTTGGGGAGGTTTTTCTTGGTTTGGCAAAGCTTTAAAAATGTCATTGATGTGGATTGCTGTCTCGTGAGTTGCAGATCTTCTGGATTCTGCTTCAATCACTTCATGTTCACTATTAACCTCTCCACCACCTCCTTCTGTGATGTGAAGCTCTGTATAGATCTTTTTCAAAAGAGTAGATTCTCCGTCTTCATTTGTTCCTTGAAAAAGGTCTTCTGTTGTATTCTGAAGGTAAGATTTCAGTTCAGCTTGGCATCTTAGGATGTTCTCTGAAAGATGAAAACATTATGACATGACTACCAATTATTTGATCATACTCCACAAAATCTTAATAATGAATTATAGTGATGTTTTAACAGCGAAAGAGAAATTACAAATATTATTATTAATAATAATAATGTTGGTTACATAATTTCATTTGATGGTAAAACATCTTTAAACAGTACAGTACCTTTGTCTTGAGGAGAAGCAGCATCAGTCTCCTCTGTCCTGGCAGGAGTTTGGGCTGAAACAGAAACATGTAGTGTCTGCTGTGAATTGCAGAATAATCAGAAAAAAATTTTATTCATAAAATCCAGCAAACTATTTACCATTTGGAGTGTTGATATTGAAGTTTATATTAGCCCCTTCAAAGCGAGCACCAGTAAAATCAGGTGTATTGACGACGCCTCCAGTCTGTACGGTGGTTGTCCTGCTTCCTGCTTCCCTCAGGTTTTTACCAGCATCTCCCACAGTTTGCTCTGCATGGAACAGACAACAAGATGAATCACTGGTTGGAAACTGGTTAGTTGGTCAGCATTGACCAAACTGTTTATAAGGTGTTCTGAGATTCTGTTGTGTTAGAGCCGATTTAGCAAAGACCTGACAGAAATCAGTAACAAAGATGAGGAAAATTTCTTCCCCTTCCCAGATTTCCTCAGCCAGTCCGGGGATTCAAACCGATGACTATACGGTCACAGACCTGCTGCTCTAGTCTTGAAAGTCAAATCACAATGCAGTCTGTGATGTTCAATGCATTACAGGAGTTATTTTGTGATGAAGAGTTGTAATTTACTTTCCCTCAACCTGCCTTGTCTACTTCTGCTTCATAGTGACTTCCTACATTTCCCATAATTCCTTTCAACAACCCCCAAGGAACTTGCCCGAGCATGGGTTTTATATGGAAGTGAAGAGTGATAGCGAGCGAGTTTCTCCAGTCTAGAAAAAGTTTTTTTTAAGTCATAAGGTGTGTGCTATCTGCCCTATATGCCACGGCTCTGCTAGATGGAGTGGAGTTGTTGTTGAGTCAATAGAGCAGGATAGAAATATTTATTTTACACTTCATTTTGTTATTGGCCCTCTTTTTTTCTTTTTGGTTGGGTTGGGGGTGAGCAGGTGGGAAGAAGGGAAGGGACTGGGATAGCCTGATATTCAGACTGAATGGCCATTTCGTTCCCACTCCATTATTCAGCCTGAGATTTCCTCCTCGTTAGCCATTTTCTGTGTGGGGGGGTTGATTTTCCCTGAACCAATCACATTACATTGATGCTGGGCGTATTTACTAACTTTACCGAGAATGTTGGTCATTTTTGACAAAAATATTGTCTTTGCAAAGACTATAGGTTGGTTAAGGAGGTGATTTCAACAAATATTATTCTGCCAAAACACCAATGAAAAACCGTTGCACGAACAGTTCCAACTTTAGTCCCGCCCACAAAGGCGCTGATTGGCCTGATCGCTTGACACAGCATTGACTAGAGCAACACCAGAGTCTCTGAATTGCTGATTTCTGTGAAATGCTGATTTTTTTTTTTTTTTTCATTGCGTTTTTGAATTTGCTGATTTGTTTTGTGAAATGTTGCGTTTTGTGATTCGTTAAAGGTCCCATATTATGCTCTTTTTAGCTGTTTAAAACATTTCTCAGTGGTCTTTAAAATAAGGTTATGAATTCTGTTGCAAAAAAACACACAAATCCAGCCTCTCCATCCTCTCAGTTTCTCCCCTCATTAACTATGCGCTGTTCTGAGTGGGCGGGGATGCTCTGATAATGAGGCGCTGCTCTGATTGGCCGCCTGATCGGCTGGGTGAGGGGGGGGGGGATGCAGACGCAGAAAAACTCCAAGACCAACTAAACATGGCAGCTGCTTGTAGAAGAAAACTCCGTGACACAACATGTAAAACCTACATTTTTGAGGCGGAATCTGTCAACCGAACAAGAGGATGCAACTGCCGAAGTTTTACAGACACGGTTACAGCAGGATGTCTCTGACTGGTAGGTTGAAATTTCACTGTTTTCGTACTTTCTCACCATGTGTGTATATATGGTTGCGGCGGCTATGTGGTCTTTCTGGATCGCCATAGCGGACAACTTTGTATCCCATAAAAACGATATCTAACGTTACCTGCCGGAGTGTCTCGCACTGTAAATATACCGTATGGTTTGTTTGATTCGTTTTTAGCCTGACGTTCACCGGCGCCGGTGGTTTGAGGCTGTCTAGTAAGCTCGTCAACACAGTGGCCCTCATTTATCAGTCTAACATAGAAACCAGCGCAGATCCGAGCGCAGAAATCATCTTAGGACAGGGTTCACGTGTGATTCATTAAACGTTCGTATCTCGCCGATCACAGCGTAAGAATGATCGGGCGTTGATAAATGTGGCGACTGAAAACAATCGTCATTTAAATATCACGCCCCTAAATATTCTCGGTTTAGTCCACGCTGACTGGAAAACTTGCTACACGAGTTGAGACTTGACGTGAGATTTGATCGTAGCCTCCGCTCACGTCCAAATTGATAAATGCCGAGCTTTGCGTGGAAATGACCGTACGCCCAGTTTTCTGTCCTACGTTCGTTTCGTAAATGAGGGCCAATAGGTGTCGGTAGCTTTTAGCTGGCTAATTTGATAGCTGCTGTAATGTTGTTCCATGAAATGTCTTACAATTGCCGTTGTACTGGCTAGCGATAGGAAACAAATCCAGACATTATGTAGTTATTACGTTCAAATACATCAAATTGATGTGAGGACGCAAAAGAAGAACCCATCTGCAGTGGATACAAATATTGCCAGACACCGGCAAACATATGTTTATGTCCCATGCTATCGACCATTTAGACATATGACTGTCGTAATTTAGTTACTGAAAAAGTAATATCATCCAACACACTGTCTACAATTGCATGGTACTTTATTACATTTCAGTCATTGAAATGTAATAAAGCACCATGTAAGTATAGACACTATGTGTGGGATTATATACGTTTTTCCCGTTACACACCCATGTAAATTAAATGTGAAACTAATAAGTAACCACACTGACTGTTCATACAGAATACAATTATTTTATTTTAGAAAAGGCATAAAAAAGGCACATGTAGAAACATAACATACTGCTTATGCAGGACCATAATGGGCTGCTGTTATGTTACAAAATCTACATCTGTGAGTGTACACAGGGTGTATCAATCACAAAAATGATTTATAATATGATGTTTTTAGTTATCTGTTATGTATTCGTGGAAAACACCCAACTACAACCTGACCTCATGCAAGATAACCAAAACAACAAAAGAAGAGACTAAGTATTGAAATGAAATATATTGACAGTATGTGTACCCTCTTCTCAGTGTCTAGCCTACAGATCCTTTGCCAACTAGTGCTGGGGCTTTCTAGGTCTCAGGGTCAGAGTATTGATACCAGTGTGTGTTTGTGTGTGTGGTGCTGTGCATGTTGTGAGCTCCCTGATGCTGCCAGCTGCGTCGGGTTCAGACTGCCTCTTGATTGAACCGAGACACGTGGCTGAAATGACGTCCTCCTTGGCTGGCCTGTCAGACTGGGCGCACAGGTCTTCTGGGATGGCGATCTTCAAAACCTGGCTCACATAAGGTGCAGGGTCCTGGAAGACTTGATCAAAGATGAGGTCCATCAACTCATCGACATAATCTGTGGAGTAACAGAAACACAGAAGTCATCAGTTGTTCTATTACAAAAGAATATACATTGCATAGTGTGGCCTGACACTGGCGAGTAGCAAAATGTGCAATTTTGAGTCATAAATTATTTTATACAATAGTTTATACATTGTTATAACATTTGTATATTTATTTAACGACTGTCTGAGATGTGCTGGCCCCATAGCAGGGAATAGCAATGTTTAATGCAACCAATTATCTCAAATATTTTTTAGGATATTGCATCATGAGTAATACCTACACCTTACAATATACTGCAATCCAGTAACATTACCACAAACTACAGCCTCAATAATTACCATGTAGTTGGTTCTAAACACAGTCTCAAGAAAAATAAGACATTACAACCTCGAGAAAGGTAGCATTTATTGTAGTCTCGTTGTTCAGGTTTTCTAGTTATTTTTTGCCACAACCCCAGCTGATTACAAGACTAGAGTTGCCAGACTAGGTGCAAAGACAGAACGTGAAATACTACATGTCATCAGCCAGTAACTCCCTTCCATTCATTTGGCGTTAGAAGTTAAATGTTTGCAGTGACAGAGTCCCCGATAAACAAAGTACTGTTCGACTTTTGCCACGTTACAGGTGCGGCTGTCTAGAAAGGAGATGTGTCCGCAAAGTGAGCCAGAGGAGCTAACCTTAGCTAACGCTAACGCTAATGCTAACGCTAGATTAGCACGCGGCTAACAGCACTAGCTCCTAGCCTGGATCATAGTAGCTTTGTCCTTTCTGGACCTGGTTAACTAGACGACTGCTAACTGTTGTCGTTGTGGCCAACAGACTGCCTCCTATTCACAGGCCCGCATCAAACTCCGTCCCCATCGGGACTGGAGCTAAATCGCTACCCGATGTTAATTGGACTGAAACACCATAAACTACCGTATTCATTTCTCATTCTCAAGCTACGTTAGCGGACACATCTCTCCACACAAGGCAACTGATTTAGCAACAAAGCACCATAGACTGTGTTAAAAAACAAACATGAAAACAATGTCGCAAACAAGCAAATGGAACATAACTTTACACACGTTAGCAAACCTCGACATGTTGTCAAGCCCAGTTGACTGCACCCAACTGTACATATCATCACAAAGTGGCGACACTTACCGATTGCACATTTGCTGTTGGGCCACATCCAGTTGGGATAAATCCATCTTCCATCTTCCAGGAGCAGTGTTGATGTAAATCCTGCTTTGTATTGACACTCGTTTACGAAGCGGTCCGAGGTAAAGCGGTTAGCACAAACATGCAAATTTGGACTAAGTTTACTGTAGTCAGAACGTTATTGTAAAAAAATATCTTTTTATCTTCCGATGCTGAGAGGCAGTGTAGAGCTCTGTGTTCAGCCTTGAAGCCAACAACGGAACATTTAGCATGTTTTGCTCTTGCTTTTGACATCTGCTAAGCTGTAGCAGCGAAGGAAAACAATGGCGGCCGACAGCGCACAGAGAGCAGAGAGGAGGGGGAGTGGTTATCCACCTTGGAGGTCGGCGTATGCAAATTGCTCCCCTTGGGACGTCACAAGGGGAGCCAAATCAAAACGGCTCGTTTTCTGGCATGTGTTCCCAGGGAGGAGGCTAGGGCAACAATGCAGAGGCATTCACTTCTCACATTCTGGGGGTTGTTAGGTTGAGGGATGACTAAAGTATATGTGTATGGGCAAGGAAAAACGTGTTTTTCATAATATGGGACCTTTAATTTGTTTTGTGAAATGTTGTGTTTTGTGATTTGTTAATTTGTTTTGTGAAATGTTGTTGTGTTTTGCACTTCAGGGCCACTGTAGGGACAAATATGTCTCTCTTTAATAGCATTCTTCTTTGCAAATGAACTCTCACTCGACTGTTTTGTTCTAATGACATGAGGAACGCCTACTGTACACAGGGGTTGTGACGGTTGTGACTCAGCTCTGTTCACGCCTGCAGAGGAAATGGACTTCCGTGCAACTGAAGCTGACTGACTTCATTCCTACTCTCTGGAATTCTCTACCACATGAACTAAGGTCTGCTACAACAGTGTCTTCTTTTAAAAGCAGGCTAAAAACATATCTCTTTTCGCTAGCTTTTAGTTAGGTTTAAAGTGTGTGGCTAATGGGAAAACTTTTATTTTAGAATCAGTATTATTACTATTATTCCCTTCTTAATAATAATAATAATAATACCTTCTTATCTCATTCCTTTTTATTGTAATACCTTCTTATATGTTTTTATCTTTTTTTAATGTGTTTTTCTATATGTAATACCTTCTTATCTTATATGTTTCTATCTTATATGTTTTTGTCATGTATGATCTTTGCCTATTTTTTGCTTTTTATTTTGAAGCACAGTGAGCCTGTCGTATGAAATGTGCTATATAAATAAACTTGACTTGACTTGACTGCAGTGAGGTGAAGAACAAGAAAAAAGAACAGAGACGAAGCACAGTGTTAATCACCCAAGACTAAACTTCTCTGTATGGGTTTGAGCTTAATTTGTTGCTCCATGAGCCAAACTGCAGGGACAAAGAAGGACATATTTTTGTACCTGAAGGACATGTTCGGCTATTCATTATTTTTTTGTCACATATCAGAGCAGCACCCGTTTATTGTCTGTATAATGGTTGGCTGGTTTCTACAGCAGACAAACTGAACACAAGTCTGTTCCTGTTAGTCTGGTTTCCAATCCCCGGCCAAACAGGTTGATTCAAGTCAACTGTGTTACTGGGGCAGATACAAGTGAAAGATTTCTGGTTTGGTTCTGCTGTGAGCAGAGCTGTAAATGTCCTGGGCCACAGGAATAAAATAAAATATAAAATTCTCAACTTGACAATTCCCTGAAAAACCCCTATGAAAATTATAGAGCCTGTATTTAACTATGCTTATTGAAGTTAACTAAAGCTGTGTGGTTTTTTTGTGTGTTTTTTTTTTTTTTTTTTACACCAATTATAAATATCAAGGATGGTTTTTAAAAGTTGGCATCTTACCACACTGTGTTGTTGCTGCAGCCTGGCTCTTCGTATTCTTGTTTCCCATTCTGCTGCTCAGTTTCAACCAACTCTTCCAACTTCAGTAGCAAAGACACAGAAAAAACAAGAAAAGCTGAAAACAAATAAACAGGATAAACAACAGTAATACTTTTATCTCACAAATCCTTGCGACTGATTTTGGACATTTGGACTCACTTTCAGTCATTCTGTCAACATAGTTTTAGTGTTGTTACTGAGTACCTGAGAAGAGAAACAACAGTTATATCTATTTAGAGAACTGTGAATAGAACTGAAATGAAATCAAACTGAAATGAAAGTCATGACTGTATGTTCTTACAGGCCGCGTCTCAAACCCAAGAATGCAAAGAATGGACTTGTGTTCTTGGGGAGAACGTTCTTGCTAGTCGTTCTTGGAAGAATGAACTCGCAAGGTTACGAGCGCAATACCCTGGGGGTATTGTGCAATACCCCCGCAGGTGCTAGCCTGCTGGCGAGCCAGTTTGTGGAGCTTCTCAACTCTGAAAACGTCGGAGAAAATTTTCAATTCGCCATCAATTTTTGTAAAACTGCCAATATTTGAAATCTACACATTTGATTTCTCGACTCAAAAATTCTCAGAAGTGAATTTAGTGATGAAATAGCATACGAAAATTGTGAAAAAAACGTACCGTTGTTGGCCTCTCTGCTGCTTCCCGTTCCTCGCTTAAATGCCGAAATGAACGCTGGGATATTTGCATCCTGGGTAAAATGGGCGTGTCAAGAACACTTCCAGGAATTTTAACCGTTCTTGGCGAAATGCGAACTTGTGTATTGGGACAGTACTTGGGCTGCAACTGATGACATTTCACAAGGACACAAGAACACAAGTACAGATAAGAACACAGATTGAGAAAGGCTCACAGTTTCCTTGTCTTCTCTTCTTGCCTGGTTCAAATCGCTCTCAGCTGCTCTATTTGCATTTGATCACGTGAGATACAAGGAAGTGAAGCGAAGTGATTTTGCTCTGTGTTAACACCCATATTGTTCTCTGATATTTACCAGACATTTACTCAATTCATTTTCACATTAGACTCAAAGGGGGCGGGGCCAAAATCCCTCCTTATTTGTGACGAAGAATGATGTCAAGCTTGAGAGGACAGTTATCCCCCTTTCCCTACTGATGGGTGGCAGAGTGAACTCAGTGTGGTTTATGTGCACACACACACACACAAACACACACACACAGCAGTAGTAGCAGCAGTGTTAAAGGAATAGTTCACCCAAAAAAAAAAGTCATTCATTATCTACTCACCTCCATGCCAGTGTGCACTCTAGTGAAGTTTGTTAGTCCATATCACGGAGCTTCAAAAAACACACATCAGAAAATATAATTTGAGATTATATTACTATTTTGATCATAGTTCCACTGTTATCTCTCTACCTACAATACAGACAGTCATGGAGTTCTGGACAAAATCATATCTAACAATAAAAATATTCTCAGATTTGGGTCCGAGAGACAAAATCTCATCAAATGGGGTCCGTTGCCCTAATGTGGACTAGATTAGGGGTCCTTGACATGAAAAAGGTTGAGACTCACTGGATTATGACACAGTCTAACCTGCCCACCATGCTGATGATGGTCTTGCGCTACAGAGGGCAGAGTGTTGTTGCCATGACAACACTGAACGATAGAGGCCAGCATTGGATCAGAAATTACACACAGACCCTTTAACAGCTCATGTCGTTCAGAGTTCAAATGTAGTGAACTGTTATCATTAATGTAAACATTACAGTGGGCCATCATGTGACTCCGAACCTTTGAACATAATTTTAATTTTCCAACCCTTAACAACAGTAATTTAGTACAGGACAGTAAAAAACTGTAGTGTCTTATAAGCCCATGTGAGCTGGGCACCTAAAGCTGCACGACACCTAAATCAAAAACAAACAAACAGCAAAACTAATAATAATAATAATAATAATACATGACATTTATATAGCGCTTTTCTCGGTGCTCAAAGACGTTTTACAAACACAGGATAAAACAAATTCAATAGAGATATATATAAAAGATAGAAATAGATAAGAAAAGGACGTATACATAGGGAGGAACGGGGGAGGGGGGAGGAGAAGAAGATTAGAGGTCAAAAGCAAGAGTGAATAGGTGGGTTTTGAGGGCTTTTTTGAAAGATGACAGAGTGTTGGCCTTTCGGATGTGGCTGGGGAGGGCGTTCCAGAGGGAGGGGGCGGCTGCAGCGAAGGCCCTGTCGCCCCAGGTCCGGTGCTTTGTCCTGATGGTTTGGAGCAGGTTAGCGTCTGCAGACCTGAGGCGACGGGTAGGGGTGTGGTGGTGGAGGAGGTCAGAGAGGTACGGGGGGGCCAGGTTGTTGATGGCTTTGAAGGTGGTGAGTAATATTTTGAAGTGAATCCTGTATTTGATCGGGAGCCAGTGGAGGTCATGGAGGACAGGGGTGATGTGATCCGTGCGGAGGGTGGAGGTGAGCAAGCGGGCAGCAGAGTTTTGGACATATTGGAGTTTATTGAGGACGTTGTTTGATGAGCCATATAGGGTGCTGTTGCAGTAGTCGAGCCTGGATGTTATGAATGCATGTATGAGTGTTTGAGTGTTTCAGCGGCGGAGAAAGATAGAGAGGGTCGGAGACGGGCGATGTTCCTAAGGTGGAAAAAAGCTGTTTTTGTGATTTGGTTTACATGTGGGAGGAATGAGAGGGTGGGGTCGAGGATGATTCCAAGGTTGCGGACATGAGTGGAGGGGGTGACAATGGAGCTATCGATGTTGAGTGTGAAATCCTGGGTGGAGCGGGTGAGGGAGTTAGGGCCGATGATGAGGACTTCAGACTTGTTGCAGTTGAGTTTCAGGAAGTTCTTTTGCATCCATGTTTTGACATCAGTGAGGCAGGTGGTGAGGGTGGAATGGGTGGCTACGGAAATGGTCTTGGTGGAGAGGTAGAGCTGGGTGTCGTCTGCATAGCAATGAAACTGGAGGCCATGATGGCGGAGGATCTGTCCAAGTGGTAGGATGTAGAGGATGAAGAGCAGGGGACCAAGTACTGAGCCCTGGGGGACACCATGAGTGACTGGGGCACTGCCCCAGTCACTCATGGTGGATTTGCTCATGGTGGATTTGCAATTGTTGATGGAGATGAATTGTTGTCTGTCGGAGAGATAAGAAAACTAAAACTGAAAGTAACAATCAACATGTTTGGGTGTCTGAATGAAGGGCAGCTGTTGATGAGCATGTTGTTTCTGTAGCAGTACTGCCGTTTGACCAGCAGAGGGCGCTGTTCAGGTTCACTTCTATAGCAGTGTGTGAGGGAGAAGCCGTCACAGGCCGCGGCAGCACTTGGTACAGCACTGTTTCATATCCACACAGACTCACACACATCATTCACTAACACTCCTGTCCCCCCTGTCTCACTGTTCTGGTGAGTGCACGCACCGCGACACTACTACCGGAATGTGCACTACTTCCACTCTTCCCCGACAGTATTCAAGTGTTGAAATAACTATCAGTACAGATATTCACTAGTCAATAGTTAATACTTATCGAAATGCAGAGAGCGGAGTCGGCTGTCCTCTGTTGTCAGTGCTGGCGATGTCCCCTGGGTCCTAAACACAGCCTGTGTTTCTGGGTTGGCTTTATTCCTTTCCAGCCACATCCCGGCAGGTGCTTCTATGGTTGATACCATTGTGGGTTTTGGAAGCCGTTTTGAGTAAGTTTAGGCTTATTATTGCTGTTCAATAATAAATTGTGGTTATACCTGCATTATAATATGTAATGTATTGGGCTGAACTTTTGTGGTCTGAAAAATTGTTTATGTAGAGTTAATTGGTTTCTCTGTAGATTGGTTTAGCCTGTGGGTGTGGCTTAGGGTATTTAAATCTCTTGGCTCCACTCTCTAACACAGTGTTCCTTTTTAACCAACAGAGGGCGCTGTTTAAACTAATGTCTATGGCAGTGTTGCGCTTTAACCAGCAGAGGGCGCTGTTTAAACTATTGTCTATGGCGGTGTTGCTCTTTAACCAGCAGAGGGCGCTGTTCGGTTGGTAGTATTGATATTTAGTCAGCAGGTGGAGCTGGAGCTACTCTCTCTATTTAATATACATGTTGGTCTTCACTGTCTGCAGCTCATGTTGACTGAATGCCCATAGTGTCTAATGTAGTGAACTGTTAATTAATTTAATATTTACTTAATAATTAATTAATATAAACATTACTGCAGGTTTATTTCCCAGCCGTTGACAGTAATTGAATTACTCAGTAGCTTGTGTTCGGCTCAGAAGACACTCAGCGCTAAACAGCCTCCTGCAGCCGTTCACACAGTCAGCTGCACATGTGTAGATACTGCTGGTAGTATGAGTGTGACTGCCTGACATTCACATCTTTAACATACAGAGCTTTTCCATCACTTCAATAAAACGCCTTCACTAGCCAATTGCTTTAAATATATCCAGTATCATTAAAGCCATATATTGATGAAGACACAAGGCCCAAAACACAAGAGAGAAACCAAATGTAACCTGCATCACAGCAGCCAGCACTAAAACAGAAAAACAGCTGACAAGCACATTAGTAACATTTATCTACTTCCACTTTTTTTGGTAGTTTTCTACTCTGGATTATTGTTTTAGTTCAGTTTGTTTTTCACATCGGCCTACTTCACTTTTAACTTCTGCTACTTCTGCTACACACACACACAGGATAATTTATATAGTCCACATCTCCAAGATGTATTTATCTTATTATGTTGCTTTAATATTAATAATAATAATAATAATAATAAACTTTATTTATATAGCACCTTTCATACATAAAATGCAGCTCAAAGTGCTTTACATTCAAAGCACTAAAACGAATAAATATGGCAAAAACAAATGAATACAATAACATAAATGAAAATAAAGTAAAACCATATTGTTTGTTCAATCAGCAGCATCAGTCCAATAAACCCTGAGCTAATCTACATCTGATACCATTCACCATCAAAACTACCAAACCTGCTGACTGATGACTGACTAGATATTATTATCTGGCCAGTGTGATCAGTTATTAGTTTCAAGTCACCAAACTCAGAGGGAACTTTGGTCTTGGTCCTGGTGGTTTTTTTTTGTAGATTTGGCTTCCAAATACATTTCTGGTGATTTCTGCTTGATCTCTGCTCTCTGGGCTCACTCAGGTTAAGCTCAGTGTAGCCAGATGATGTCACACATGTTGAACTCTGGATATGTTTATATAAATATGAAAATAAAGTTTCAGTCAACATTTCTGAGTAAAATGTTAAAGGACAGTTCCAGTGTGATTGGTGTTTCTGCTTATTTCCAGCATTCCCTTCCTGTTTTCCTGTAGACGGTTTTCCAGCTTTTATCATGTTAACAGATATTTGATATTTTTCCTTCATCTTAGTTGTTTTTCAGAGTAAATACTGTAAAACAAACAATGTCTAAATATTACGAGTTACTCCCAGTAAAGGAGAGAGCAGCCGTTTAAATCTAGCTTTAATTTCTGTTTCATTTTACAGTCTGTAGCTGGAGGAATGGAGGTAAACAAAGGAAATCACAGAATCAGAAAATGGAAGCGAGTCTCCAGTTGTTTTCTCTGCTGTTTGGAATTGAATAGGAGTGAATGAGCCTGAGAGGTTTGGAGAAACTGATTTCAAAATATCTTTAATCGTGGTCTATGTGTGTAAAAACAGTCAGAATTAACATTAAACCTGCAATAAGCGATGTCAGACTGTCTAACCAATCCTGAAACTAATGTGTGCTAAGTGGAGATTTCATTGAGACATAATGATATAAACCAATATCCACACACTAGCTATGTTGCTAGACTGAGTAGTGAGTGTGACGTCACCCATTGGCTTCTGAAAGGTTTTGAAGCTGAGAGAAGCTTGAGTTTGTGTTTACGGTCGCCGCCATGTTGACATTTTTTGGAGCAGCCAGAGAGAGGCAAAGGGCGGAGCCAAGGTGGAGGGGGCGGAGTTTGGGTGTGCAGAGCCGCAACTCTGCCTGCTATAGAGCTCAACAGTGACCGCCCACTTTTGAACGGCTCCGGTTCCAGGAAGTGAATTTCCCATTCATTCCTCCATTGACGTTTCAGAAAATCCTTATATAAAGAGTTTTAAGCCTGGAACCAAGCCAACCCACTACGAGATGAATCATGACCATAAAACATTTTATTCGGAGCAAAATAAAATAAAAATTGGAAAACGGAAAAAAAGGCAAAAAAAACCAAAACCTTTGCCTTTTTTTCAATCAAATGTTTTATGGTCACGATTCATCTCGTAGTTGGTTGGCTTGGTTCCAGGCTTAAAACTCTGCTGTAAAAAATGCTGTCTGTGGCAAACAGCTGTTCAGAGATAAACTTGGAACATCTGCTGGTTGCTTTTTGTACTATTTAGGTTTTTTTGGATGTCCTTCTCTGCCCAAATACCGGACTAATAAAATTGCACTACAGTGGAACCTGGTGCTGGTGCTCACCTGCATATTGTCCTACTTTTACCAAAGCCTGTTGGTAAAAACAGTGTTATCCCTGTTTTTGAGCTGAGTCTTAAAGCTAAGAAGCTGAAAGGCTTCAGTTGAAGTAAGTTGAAGTTTTCTCTTATTTTTATCGTTAGTGTAGCTACACTGACAAAGTAAACTTGTTTCTACCTGGACAGAAAAACAAAACAGACATGTCATTTCTGGGGTGGAGGGTTCAAATCAGAGCCAATTGAATGGCTCGTCTGGCTCTGCAAGGTCTAGTTATCCAGCATTTTCTGATGAGAATTATTGATCTCATTACTTGGAAATCCTGTGCAGTGACTTTGTGTTTGGAAAATATTTCCCACCAGTGACCATACCGACAGCAGAATTTAATTTGGACAAACAGAGAGAATCTACAGCATCTATAGCGGATGGGATGCTCTGCTCTGTTGCATTTGATTTGGCTGATAAGACTTCGACCCCCTGCTGCCTTGGCCCTTCAGACAGACTGTATCTCTGTCTGTTCTGGACCAAAGCAGAGCTGCCAACCACTGGACCTTCAGCTTCAGACTCGACCCAAAATCTAACAGCTTCCAACAGCCCGCCACAGAGTCCATTAGCAACGTTGGATTCTCTTGCTTCATTCCCCTTTCCCAGCTAGAAACCCCCAAAATGCTGTCTATGTCAAAGATGACACACTCTTTGTTAAAGTTAAAGTGGATATGGCAGGTTTAGGGGACCTCTAGGAGGTTTTTCTTTCCTCTGCTTCAGTATCAGTTCTGGGAACGTTGGATGGAGCTCTGCCTGACAGGAGCAGATAGAAGCTTTCTCTTTTAGTGGATTAATATGGAGGACGGGTCAGGACGTGTCGAGATATTTTAATATCTTTATGTAGCAGCCACTGTGATACTGCACTGTACTACTGGACAGTAGCAGATCCGGCCCAAACTGTGCTTAGGTCCACACCAATCTGGAATCTGAAGACAATTACTGTCAGGTTGGGGTTGGTTAGGGTTTACCATGTGATCGACCCTTTGGCTTGGCCAGGTTCAGGCCAGAAGAGAGAAAAATGACCACACACTGGAGTTCATGTTAGCTTCCATCATGCTTTGTGTCGGTTTACTAGTGTACTTAATTTGATCAACTTTACAAAAAGAACAATTCACTCACTCTCTGTAAAAGAGACAACTCAGGGGTTTTTATTATCAAAAAGGTACAAGGCCTTCATTTCATACATAAAATCAAAATACAATTAAAAGTGATTTCAATTCTATTTCTTTTGCCAACCTTACATTGTTAAAAGCTCTCATGTCCTATTTTGTCTTTCTTGCTCCTAAATGATATGCACATCTGTACATATGATTTATATACTTAAACTAAAACAAAACCTCCAACTCTATGGATATTCCACACCTACTGACAGTCTGATATTTTGACAATGACATGAAATATGAAATATGTTTTTCAGATATTCTTCTTTCTTTCCAGTATAGCATTTGTTCTAATGACAATGAGCTTCATCGGTAGATGATTACAGAAATGAAATCCAGTGGAAAGACAGCCACAGTAAGCTGATGTGAACGTTGATAAAGACCAGAGGGTTGGGGCTACTGAACAAAACATTGAAGCTGTTAGTTTGACAAACTTTCACTTTTGCAGTTTATTTGCCTGCTTTAAAGATGAACAGTGATTATCTGTGATATTTTTATATCATTTTACGTAGAGAAATGTCTATGCTTGAAAATAGCACTGTCCATGTTAGTTCAGTTACGTGTCTCTTTAATGTCACTCAGATACCATTGTTCAGAGGATCGTCACTGTCAGTGTCTGTAGTTTGCATTGTGGATCCTTCAGCAACTTCAAACCTGATTCTCCTGGAACACTGCTGCTCAGCTCCAGCTCTCTCAGATGTGGGTTGGACCTCAGAGCCGAGGCAAGAGAACGACAGCTCCTCTCTGTACAGAATGACAAGCTGCAAAAGAAGAATAATAAAGTGTATAAGTCCATTGGTCATTTTATTGAGCCATTGTTGTGTAGAAGTTATGAAAAAATATGAAAATGCAGTAATGGACAGTAAAGTGATATCAAAAATAATATGAACTGCTGGATCGAACAAATATTCGTGTGAACAAATAATTCCCTGGAATGATCATGAATGATAGAGAATTGATAGGGAAAGACACAGGAACCATGGAGAACAAGTTAACACGTCGTCCCTCATGAATGATGCAGGCACTCCTTAGGCAAATCAGTAACCAGTAAACAAGTGTTGTAGCGCCCCCCTATGGTGGAGCGAGGCTGATCCATAGTACCTCCTGAATTTGACATTGAAGGGAACAAAACAGAGTAAAGTTTTTAAAGTTAGATTTAGAAAGTCTCACCTCAGTATCTCCAGTCTACACTGAGGTCTCCTCAGCCAATCAGAGAGCAGCTCCACCCCCTGGTCCTCCAGGTTGTTGTAGCGCAGGTCCAGCTCTTTAAGAGCAGAGGAGAAACTGAGGGCAAGTGTCAGAGACTGGATGCATCCCTTGGTGAACGAACAGTATTTCAGCCTTGAAGGAGACAGGAGGAGTGAGATTTCTGTTTATTGTTATCAAAATCTGTAGACTGCCACACTGTCTTCACTCACAACTTGGGTTTTATTTAAAGATGCAACGTTTTGGTCAAGTGACCTTCGTCAGGTATTTACACATTGTGTCTTTAAATAAAACTTGTAAGTGAAGACTGTGTGGGAGTCTACAGGTTTTGATTATATTTTCCCCCTCTGATGAACCTGGCACATACATACGGTTGTGCATTATCCCTTTTAGAAAATTGTTTATTATAATCAGTAGTCTCATGCAAATGACCAGATGCACATTTTGATTTGTTAATGGACACAGCCTGTACCTCTTTGAGAAAATCACAACTGAGGTCATCATTGAGTGAACAAATCCAGACTCCGGATGACATGTTCATACCTATAGACCTGAATAATTTACCAACCACAGATAAACATTTACCAGTGTTGGAGCCATTTTGTTAAAAGTCTAAATTAGTTTGTAAATAGACGGGCAGCACTGTTGCTTTCACTTTCCCGACATAATGACAGGAAATCATGTATAACAAGTTGCCAGTAATTATGCACAGGTGAGTGCAAAAGACAGCTTACGGCTCTTTGAAGGGAACCGGATCTTATGGCTCATCATTCTTTTTTTTTATGCGCGTGTGGGAGGAGGGGGGTACTTTACGAGTGAAAGGTTTACACTGCTTTTTTGTTGCTAAAGTGAATCCAAATACTGCTGCGTTTTCGTTCACTCATTTCCACGTGCTGTTGCCTACTTGGAAAGCCTCTCTGCCTGTGCGTGCATGACTTAACTTTGTGACAGTGGGTGCGCTCCTTTTGGAACAGCCGGGGCACCTCCTGGCGAGAAGCGAGGGAGGAGCATAAGCTATCTCTTAAATGGAGGGGGAAACATTCGCCGGTGGCAGGAGACAGCAACTTAAACAAATAGCATGACACATCTGTCTGTAAAAAAAGAACGGCTCATCACCCAGCGAGACTCGGTTCCCTTCGTTCCAACAAAAGAGCCGTTCAAAGAACCAGATTGTTCGTGAATGACCCAACACTAGCTGATAACACCATGGAGAGCACACAGTCATCTACCACATGTTAATTTCACTCAGTAATTTTGCTACATTTATTTGATAACGCTTATTTCGACAACAAAAAGTTAGTGATTTTTTCTTTTTTGCCGTTACATTCTTTGTTTGAACTGTGTGGTATTTTGGTTTGATTCGCTCCTTTTTATCTTGATGCATACATCGTTGATGCCCCACTATTTTTAAGGTCTATTAAGCTTACTTCACCACATGCACACGCTGATACAGGCTACAAACACATAACCTCCTGGATTACAACAAGACCTACAATCAAGTAATCTGCTGTCATCAAGTATAAATCATAAGTGGCAATCAAATACTACACTAATATTTAAAAAGAAATGCATAGGAGATAAACCATCGCCGTTCACAGGCTGTAGCTTAATAAGTACAACATAGAAAGCTTTTGGACCAACAACCAGCATGTGTCTGCTGACTTTCTTCTAGGTAAAAGGACATGCTCACCTCAGTATCTCCAGTTTGCAGTTTGGATCCTTCAGCAGAAGGGAGATCTCCGTCATCACAGTGTCTCCCAGGTCATTCCCTCCCAGATCCAGCTCCTTCAGGTGGGAGGGGTTTGAACTCAGAGCTGAAGCCAGAGCAGCACCGCCTTGCTCTGACAGGTTTACCTTGTAAAGCCTTCAGAAAAAAGAAATGGTTTTCCATCATCTCTCTGTAGGGCACAGAGGTTGCTCAGCTCTGTTTACATGCTGCCACAGCAGGAAAACTGCTTTTCAGTGGCTGAAGGAGTCTAAGAAACTGATTTCACTATTTTACCAGCTGACTAGATGTTTAGAATAGAATAGGACTCAATAGGATGGCTGGTTGCTTGTAGACTAGACTAAACATGCCTTCACTCTGTGACCAACATGATCAACAAGTCATCTTTCTGCAGCTTTTACTTGAAAGACTACAGGAATAAACATCTGAAAAGTGATGCTTGAGAACGTCTGCCTCCATCGTAAGTTTCCAAGATTTTCTGATTAACACTTGCTAATTAGCCATGTTAACTCAACAAAACTATGTGTCAAGTCAAACTGGAGGTTTCTAGAAAATATTGGAACCTAGAAAAAAATAAATAAATAAATAAATAAAAAAAAACTTTTAGAAATTAAAAGAGATATATGTGTATATACATTAGTCCTGAGATAACTGAAAGTGCCATAGTAAATAATTTAAAGGGAGCTGAGACTGAGTCTGCTCGTAGGTTTAAAGAGTCTGGTACAGCTGTGTTGCTAACATTCACACAAGAAACAATGCCAACAAGAGTAAATCTGGGATACATGAGCTTTCAAGTGAAGGAATACATACGCCCTCCATTGTGTTGTTACAAGTGTAAGCGATTTGGGCATGTAGCAGCTGCATGCAGAGGAGTTAGAAGATGTGGAAAATGTGGAGGGAACCATGACTTTACACAAGGTTGAGAGCTAAGGCAAGGAAAGTGATTAAGTCTGCAAAAAAAGAGTGTTGGAGAAGATACTGTGGAGGATTAGGCGTGGAGACTTCTGTTGGAGAAATATGGGCAGCAGTTCATCGAATGTCAGGAGTTGTAAGGAAAAGGAGAATGCCAGTATTAGAGGAAGAGGGGGTGGTCGCCACAAGTGAAATAGAGAAAGCAAAACTGTATGAAAATAAGTTTAAGGCTAAGGTATAAGGAAAAGGAATGAGATGCTAAGGCAACACATATCCAAGCTTGAGGTAAATGAAGATAACACTGATGCAGTTAATCTGTATTTTTCATTGGAAGAACTGCGCAGAGCTATAAAGAAAGGAGGAAAAACAGCTCCTGGAAAGGATGGCATAAGTTATGAGATCTTTAAAAGATTAGGTGAGCCAGTGTTACATGAAATACTGTCTCTTATGAATAATATATGGAAATAAGGAACTCTTCCCACAGCCTGGAAGCAAGCAGTGGTGGTCCCAATTTTAAAACCGGGGAAAGATGCCGCGCAGCCAGGGTCATACAGACCTATTGCTCTGACAGCAGTGTTGTGTAAAATAATGGAAAGAATGGTCACTGATAGATTGGTCTATAAACTGGAGAAGGAGGGATGGTTTACGCCAATACAAAGTGGGTTTCGCAGAGGGAGGAATACCATGGACTCCGTGCTCTCCCTTGACTCTGAGATAAAGAAAGCCATGATAAATAAAGAGGGAGTAGTAGCAATTTTTCTTGACATTGAGAAAGCATACGACATGTTATGGAAGGAGGGGCTAATTATAAAGCTTTATGAAGCAGGAATACGAGGGCACTTACTTAATTGGATTCAAGACTTTTTGAAGAACAGGGTAATACAGGTTAGAGTGGGGGATGCTGTATCTAATGGCACAGGCATTGACAATGGAACACCACAGGGAAGTGTAATTAGCCCGGTACTATTTAACGTAATGATTAATGACATCTTTCAAGGCATTGGGGCTGGTTTTGGTCTCTCCTTGTTTGCGGATGATCTGGAAAAGAGGTAGAAATATTAAACACAACTGAGAGAATGCAGGAAGCTCTAAATAAAATAGTTGATTGGGGGGGCAGGTGGGGATTTAAGATATCAGTAGAAAAAACAAAGTATGTCATATTTGGTAATAAGAAAATTGAATGTCAGGGTCTGTGTATGTATGGACAAGCAATTGAGAGGGTAAAAGAAGTTAAATTCTTGGGAGTGCACTTTGACGAAAGGCTAACACGGAAAAAGCATATAGACAGCAGTGTGAAAAGGTAATAAATGTAATGCGGTCCCTCTCAGGAAGTACATGGGGTGCTGGCCAGGATACACAATTAATGATTTACAGAGCAATGATAAGATCAAGATTAGACTATGGGTGTTTATGTTATGGAACAGCAGCCAAATCAGCTACCAAGAAATTGGATGTAGTGCAAGCAAAGGCACTCAGAATATGTTGTGGGGCCTTCCGTACCACCCTGATTCCAGCTTTACTAGTAGAAATGGGAGAAACTCCACTGGGAATTAGGCAATCAAAACTGGCAATGCAATATATAAGCAAACTAAGGGGACACCAAGGGGAGTAACCAGTAAAACTAGTTCTGGAAAATGCATGGGAATGGGGCGGAGCAAAAGTGAAGAAGGAGTGTTTCATTTTCAAGACAAATTAAGAGATGGAATGGCTGGAGTTGGGAGAGGTAGGGGTGGCTCCTATAATTCACTGGCCAGCTGTACCACCATGGATTTTACCCACGCCAGAAATAGACTTCAGTGTCTTAGAAACAATAAGAAAACATGATAATACTGCATATGGTGACATAGTGTGGGAAAGGCGAAAGAATAACTGGGAAATTAATACAGATGGGGCCTAAGACCCCAAAACTGGAAAATCAGGATTTGCTTTTTGCATTCCAGATTTGGAAATTATAAAATACAAATGACTGTCCGAGGGGGTTTCAGTCTATACAACAGAACTAATGGCTATAATATGGGCATTGCAGTGGATTGAGGCGGTGAAGCCGAGGCGAGCGGTCATATGTTCAGATTCGGCTTCAGTTCTGATGACACTTAGGGAAGGCAAGCTGGGAGTCCGGTCAGATCTTGTGGTGGAGCTGCTGATTTTGTTATATAGGACTGAGCAGGCAGGAGATTCGGTGAGGTTTCTTTGGGTGCCAGCTCATGTGGGGGTGGAAGGCAGCTGATATGGCAGCCAAAAAGGCACTGAAGAGAGACATAGATATGAGAGTACCCATTGGGACATATGAGTACAGATCCATTATTAAGAGAAATATAACAGCTGTGTGGCAGAAAGAGTGGGAAAATGAAAAGAAGGGGCGTCATTACTTCGCTATACAAAATAGTGTAAAGAAAGAACATTGTTATTTAGGGAGTGAGAGAAGGCACACAGTTGTTATGACTAGACTGAGACTGGGACACTGTGGGCTGGCATGGGACTTGGCAAAGATGGGCAAACATGAAGAGGGACTCTGTGGAACTTGCAGAAAACAACAAACTGTGAAACACTTGGAATGCAAATGTTACATAGAAGAAAGAGAAAGGCTATATGATGCAGTATCACATCTGGGTACAAAGACGGTTTCAATGAAAAGCCTGCTGAATCCTACCGAGAATCAGTCAAGGATTGTGAAAGCAGTCCTTGAATTCATCGCCGCGACAGGATTACACCTATGGAAATAGGATCACTACGAAAGGCAATCTAATCCCGACCTGTGAGAGGCAGCAATGTGCCATAAAGCATCCAGTCTGCCGGAAATTCAGAAGAAGAAGACAGTCCGGCAGTCCGGAAGCAACAAGTACCATGCTCCATGCTAACAAACACAGCGCGAGGAGAAGATGCTGTCAAGGGTTTCGTAACAGCATTGTGAGCTGCGGTAAAACTGTGCAGGACGGGGCGTCTGCAAGATCCGGAGAGGCAGCCGGTAAGATGCTGAACTTGAAAATAGTTTGAAGGACTGTTTTCCTGGCGGAGATCACTGCTGCTACCAAGCCAGTTTGGCCAACTTATGTGTGGCTCGATAATTTAACTCTTTAGTGTTCATGCGTGCAGGATGGTTTGTCTATTTTAGAATTTATTGTCTATTGGTTGTAAATCTAATCGCGACTCTGATGATGTTTGTCAAGTAGAAGCACGGTGAATGGTGATGATAAAAAGTGTTGATTATTTGTTAATTGCAAAAACGTGGTGGAAAGAATGGATGCTAAAACTATGAATGGTGCAATAGTTGCATAGGCTTTTAGCTACAGCATGTTATGGGTTTATGATGTCTTAAAAAATGGTTGTTTAAAAGGACTGCATAATTTAATATTACTTTGAATGAATATGATTATAAATAATGTTAAAATACAATAAAATCTATACATTACCTGATGTTAAGCGGTGGTGAGCTTTGCTTGCATTTAATGTGAGAAAATGTATAAATTAAGTGAAATAAGGCACTGATGCTTAATATTAGACATTTCTTTTGCAATATTTACAAATGCGTGTTTTTTTCTGTTGCTTATTTACATTTATTTGCAACAGTAGTACATATATATTTTCTTTTTCTGTGTTTTTTCTATTCAAAGGTTTTTCACCTAATGACTAACGGCACTAATGGAACTATTTAACTGAGCTATCAAACTAAACTGCTGAACCTGCCAAAATAAAAGGAGAAACAGGAAAAGATGTTTGGTCATTGAGTGGAATCCAGTTAACAACCTTCAGGTAGATGTATCAGTCTCCTTCAAGTGGGGAAGCTGCACATATTCTTAAAACATAACTTGACACTATGAGATGCTATGAAAGGCAACACCAAAGAAGCAGAAATACATGATTTACCAGTTAAAATCTTTGTAGCTGCAGACCGAAGCCTCTGGCCCCGCCCACAAACGGTCAGAAAAGAGAGACATATCAACCTAGTTGCTTGCAGTGTGAACGCATGGTAACTTAACAACCATAGACCAGTGGTTGCTGGTCATTTTACTGCCTGCATGTTGCACATATGCACTCATCCCATTTTTTTTAAGCTAATTGGTCCCACAAAGAAATCGGGGAGGAACAATATCTCAGACTGATTGGATTATAACAAAACTTTGGGTAATGATGCGTCTCTTTGCTCCGTTCTGGCATTTTCAAAATTACACTGATTACCATGTGTGTCAGTATGTCGCTGTAGTAATGTCACCATGATTAAATCCTGTACATTTAGTAGACTCTGATTCTTACCATAGTCTCTCCAGCTGGCATGCAGGATTCCTCAGGAAGTCAGAGAGCTGGATGACTGCCTGGTCTCCCAAAATATTCCAGCTGAGATCCAGGTCTTTCAGGTGAGATGGGTTCAAGCTGAGAGCTGAAGCCAGAGACACACATCCCTCTCCAGTCATGTGACAGACATGTAACCTACAGATAGAAAGGAAACATGACTGCAAACTCTCCAATACAGCTCTTAATTCTAGTTCAGTGGTTCTCAATTCCAGTCCTGCTGGTTTTCATTCTAGTAGTCTAATACACTGAGGAAAGACCATGTGACAGCTTAGAAAGACGGCTAGTGGAAAGGAACAGACCCTATCAGAGCCATCATGGGACAAACAAAGGACTCCAAGTAAGACTGTAACAACTGGGCATATAGCATAGCAACAGCATTAAGAAAATGACATATATATTTTCAATGAAGTGAATGTAAACTGTTTACTAATGCTGAATTGTTGATATGTATTGTAGTTACAAACTGTTAGTCTGTTTACACCAAATAGCCACCCCACATGTTAGATAGTTAAAATACACCCAAACTTAGGGTTTGCATGTATTTTAACTAACACGATCTAACTTCATGATCTCATAACAGCAAAGAATATATCGTTATTCTATTTACTCATAGTCTATTGTTAGATAGACAACTTAGTTTACCAACTCCACCAGGCCTACACAGCTTTCCCCCCATCTAGCCTTATGGTTTACGACCCTTTGTTCTCTCTAACAAAGGGCCAGTATCTGGTCATGCGGCCAGCGTGCTCATACATACCCTATAGTTAAGGACCCATGCACACTCACACACACACCCACACACTTGTAAATAATTTGTAGTAGTTTGTGTTACTTTAATCAATAAATTGTGTGTTAATACAAAAAGGGTCTTTTGTCTGTATTACGGAATGCATGAATGAACCAACCTCTGCTGTGAAAGCCCTCACTTTATCCTTCAACCCTTAGTTAAATTACCGATATTATTCATTTAGTGTTAACTGAAGGTATATTATTGTATTTTAATTGAGATGAACTATTAATATTGAAATTTCAATAATAATTATTCAATTGTTAGCTGATATTTCAAATTGATGGTTAACTTTATGAGACTGATATGAGACTGATTTTTAGACATTGTAGGAATATTTATCTTATCATTTGTGCCACTTTATGAAAATTATACAACTCTTCATGACCAGTGCCACTGTGTGAAAAGACTCACATTCCTTACATAAATACTAGGACATTTCCCTACACTGGTGTCATGTATGAGTCCTCCACTGTCCAAAGGTAATAATCTAGAAATTTCATATGTATTATTATCTTTTATCAATCGAACCAGGATGCTATAACTTAAATGTAAGAGTGTAGTAATCTCAGACCTTGTGGATAAATTTTCTGGTATTTCAACTTTAGGATTTTATTGATACCTGGTTACACATACATCGTTGATGCCCCACTATTTTTAAGGTCTATTAAGCGTACTTCACCACATGCACACACTGATATAGGCTACAAACACATAACCTCCTGGATTACAACAAGACCTACAATCAAATCGTCTGCTGTCATCAAGTATAAATCATAAGTGGCAATCAAATACTACACTAATATTTATAAAGAAATGCATAGGAGATAAACCATCGCCGTTCACAGGCTGTAGCTTAATAAGTACAACATAGAAAGCTTTTGGACCAACAACCAGCATGTGTCTGCTGACTTTCTTCTAGGTAAAAGGACTCGCTCACCTCAGTGTCTCCAGTTTGCAGTTTGGATCCATCAGCAGAACAGAGATCTCCGACACCCCAGTGTCTCTCAGGTCGTTCTTTCCCAGATTCAGCTCCTTCAGGTGGGAGGGGTTTGAACTCAGAGCTGAAGCCAGAGCAGCACCGCCTTGCTCTGACAGGTATATCCAGCAAAGCCTTCAGAAAAAAGAAATGGTTTTCCATTATCTCTCTGTAGGGCACAGAGGTTGCTCAGTTCTGTTTACATGCTGTCAAAGCAGAAAAACAGTTTTTCAGTAGCTGAAGGAGTCTAAGCAACTGATTTCACTATTTTACCAGCTGACTAGATGTTGTGACGGCCCTCCTGTTCTACCAGGGCCTGTTTGTGTGTATTTCCCCTGTTTGTGTCTCTTTCCTCAGGTTCCTGGTAGGCGGGGCATTTATATTAGTGCAACTGGGTGCACCTGGCCAGTGTCCCAGGGGTACTTAAGGCGGACCGTTCCCCAGTCTGAAGAGCATGTTTTGTTTTGGGTTGGCTCTGCCGGTTTGTTAACTTTAGTTTGCACTTTACAACACTTCCTTACACTATAACTCTCACGCATCCACTCACTGACACCACTGATTGTACTGATTGACACATCTCATGTTCTTCTTTGTAAAGATTTGTTAGTATTTAGTTAATAAATGTATTCTTTTTCCGTTTATACCGTGTATCTCCCTTTTTTGCCATGGCCCACGAGCCGGGTCATGACAAATTGGGGGCTCGTCCGGGCGCTACCGGGTTTTAGTGCATAAGTACCCGCCATCGGTACTGCATGAAGACTAGGGGTGAGTTTAATTTAGTCAGATTGGGTTAGGCAGTTAGTTAGGGGGAACGCACGCTCCGGTTTTGGGGTTTTCACCTTTGCCTCGTGCACTGTTGTTGGCACTTATTTTTGCCTGTGGCCCATGCATAGGGTTTTTCTTATTAGCTGTTTTGTTCCTTGAGGGAATTTGTTAGGCTAATTACAATGGCTGAAGTAGCTGATTTTGTGAAAGCTCCTTGTGAGGAGTTTTTGGACAGATGCACAAAGGAGCAGCTACTGAAAATAGCAGATCACTATAAAATTGAGATTAGCGATAAAAGGTTGAAGGATACGGTGAAGGCTATATTGAAGGCGAACTTGGGTGACATGGGGGTTTTGATTATGGCTGGGGTTGAGGTACTGTCTCCCCGTAAGAATACTACGGCTGGTTTGTCTCCACAGTCCTTAACTACTAATTTGACATTCGAACAACAGAAAGAGATTCTTATGTTACAAATGGAGCATGAAAAAATTAAACAAGCAGCTGAAATTGAAAAGCAGTTGGCAGTAGAGAGGATGCGCCAGCAGACGGAGCAGGTGAAACTGAATTTACAACAGTATAAGCTTGATTTGATCAAGGATGGGAGATTGGCAGCTGATGGTTCTGGGGGGTTGGATGGTGCCTCGCCTGGTTCCGAGTCTTCACAGAATTTCGACATTCTGGGTAATTTGCGGCTTCTGCCAAAATTCAATGAAAAGGATCCGGAGACATTTTTCTCTTTGTTTGAACGCGTGGCTGACGCGAGAAATTGGCCGGAGTCTGCTCGCACGTTAATGTTGCAGTGTGTTTTGACAGGTAGGGCACAGGAGGCATATTCGTGTTTGACTTCGGTCGAGAGTCAGAAGTACTCAATAGTCAAGTCAACTGTGTTGAAGGCTTATGAATTAGTTCCCGAGGCTTACCGCCAGCGGTTTCGGACATGGAGGAAAGGGGAGAAACAGACACACCTTGAATTTGCGCGTGATTTGACAGCTCACTTTACTCGGTGGTGTTCCGCGGTGGAGGTTAATGGTTTTGATGAGTTATGTGATTTGATAATTCTGGAGCAATTTAAAAACTCCATACCCGAGATCATTGCTACTTATGTCAGCGACCAGAAAGTGAAGACTGCTGCTGAAGCTGCTGCATTGGCAGACGAGTATGTTCTGACGCACAGGCGCAATGTTGGGGAGTCGCGCGCTCGTAGTAGTGGCTATGGGGACGGTGCGCCGGTGGGGGGCATGTATTCCTCTGGCCGTACGGGTAGGACGGTTGCGTGGGATGGGAGAAGTGATCGTGGCATGCGTGATTCAGACAAAATATGTAACTTCTGTCACAAAAAAGGGCACTGGAAAGCTGACTCCCGACTTGGAGTTGAGGACGCCGTCATCTACCTGCTAAACCGCGTCTACGCCCACCTGGACAAACCGGCGAGCTCTGTGAGGGTCATGTTTTTTGACTTCTCCAGTGCTTTCAACACCATCCGGCCGGCTCTACTGGGTGAGAAGCTGACAGCGATGCAGGTGGACGCCCCCCTCGTGTCCTGGATTGTCAACTACCTGACTGGCAGACCGCAGTATGTGCGCTTGCAACACTGTGTGTCAGACAGAGTGGTCAGCAACACTGGGGCACCGCAGGGGACAGTCCTATCTCCCTTCCTCTTCACCCTCTACACCACGGACTTCAACTACAACACAGAGTCCTGCCATCTTCAGAAGTTCTCTGATGACTCTGCTATAGTTGGATGTATCAGCAGGGTGAGGAGGCTGAGTATAGGGCTGTGGTGGGAAACTTTGTCACATGGTGTGAGCAGAACCATCTGCAGCTCAACGTGGCAAAGACTAAGGAGCTGGTTGTGGATCTGAGGAGGGCCAAGACACCGGTGACCCCTGTTTCCATCGAGGGGGTCAGTGTGGACATTGTGGAGGACTACAAGTACCTGGGAGTGTACATTGACAATAAACTGAACTGGGCTAAGAACACGGAAGCTCTCTACAAGAAGGGCCAGAGCCGTCTCTACTTTCTGAGGAGGCTGAGGTCCTCAGGATGTTTTATGAGTCTGTGGTGGCCGGTGCTCTCCTGTTTGCTGTGGTGTGCTGGGGCAGCAGGTTGAGGGCAGCAGACGCCAACAGACTCAACAAACTGATCCGCAAGGCCAGTGACGTTGTGGGGGTGGAGCTGGACTCTCTGGTGGCAGTGTCACAGAGGAGGATGCTGTCCAAGTTACATGGCATCTTGGACAATGTCTCCCACCCGCTCCATGACTTGCTGGTCAAGCACAGGAGCACATTCAGTGCAAGACTCATTCCACCGAGATGCACCACAGAGCGCCACAGGAAGTCATTCCTGCCTGTGGCCATCAAACTTTTCAACTCCTCCCTCAGAGTGTCAGACACTCTGAGTCAGTAGACTGGCTCTTGAACTTATTTCATCCTGTCAGCAGTTATAACCCATAACTTATAACTTATATCTAACTGTGCAATACCAATTTTTTTTGTGCAATAATTCAACTGCAATAATTCAACTGTGCAATACTTATTACTTATTAATTATTTAATTATTTACACTGGTGTATGTATATATTGGGAGTATGATGCATATTGTACAGAATTCTTATTTCTCTTATTTCTATATTATTATTATTATTTTTATTCTCATTGTTATATATTGTAGTATAATGCACATATTTTACATATTTCTTACTCTTGTATTTCTATTTTTCTTATAATTTCTTATAATTTCTCTACGCTTGTATATATTCACTTCTACAATGTGAGCAGCTGCATGTAACCCAATTTCCCCTCAGGGATCAATAAAGTATTTCTGATTCTGATTCTGATTGCCATGCTCTTAAGTATAGGTCTAAACCTGCGGCTGCGCCACAAGTTAAGGGGGTTGGTTTGGCTGTGTCAGTGCCAAGCTTGCCTACCTTGGATGTGGATGGTGGGGTACAAGCCAAAGCTTTACCCCACAAGCTTGATTCCTACTTGCCTTTTGTCTCTGATGGGTTCGTGTCTATGGTGGGAAGTGATATGAAAGTGCCGGTAAAAATACTGCGTGACACTGGTGCTTTTGATTCTTTCATCGAGGCATCAGTGTTGCCATTTTCTAATGACAGTGACACTGGTTCTTTTGTTCTGGTTCTGGGAATGGGTTTGACTATCTTGCAGGTCCCACTCCATAACATCATGCTGTATTCTGATCTGTTTCAGGGCCAAGTAGCAGTTGGTGTGCGTCCTGCTTTGCCAATTGAAGGCATTACCCTTATCTTAGGTAATGGCGTGGCAGGTGATCGTGTATGGGCTGATGTGCCGCCACCCCTGGTGGTGTCGTCGGTGCCGTTGGTGAGAAGTCAGCCTGATGAAAATGAAGCGAACTTCCCAGAGGTTTTCACAGCATGTGCCGTGACGCGCGCTATGACGGGTGCCAAGCTTGATCCTGATCCTGTGTGTGACTCCGGAAAAGTTAAGGTTAAAGCATCAGAACCGTTGGGTTTTTCTCTGTCTAATATACCTTTGTCAGTTTCACAGGATGACCTGAAAGTAGAGCAGCAGGCTGATCCCTCTCTCGAAGGTCTGTTTGAGCAGGTGGTACCTGATGAGGAGATAAAAAATAATGCCCGTGGCTATTTCATCCACGATTCGTTACTGGTGAGGAAGTGGGTCCCGCATGGCGAAAGTTTTATTGGAGATCCCATTGTACAAATTGTGTTGCCCTCCAAGTTTCGGGAGTCCGTGATGAAATTGGCTCATGATGGGTCGGGACACCAAGGTGTCAGAAAAACTTATGATCGGGTGTTAAGGCATTTTTTCTGGCCGCGTTTGAAAAAAGACATAGCCGCGTACATCAAAACATGCCACACATGCCAGTTGACCGGAAAACCTAATCAGAGCATAAAACCTGCTCCCTTGTTTCCTATTCCGGCGGTCAACCAACCCTTTGAACATCTGATAATCGATTGCATGGGCCCTTTACCTCGCTCTAGGTCTGGTGCTATTTACCTGCTCACTGTGATGTGCCAAAGCACTCGATACCCTGCGGCGTATCCATTGCGCACCATAACCGCTAGATCTGTGGTGCGCGCGCTGTCACAGTTCATCTCGATATTCGGCATCCCAAAGACCATCCAGAGTGACCAGGGTTCAAATTTCTCTTCCCATTTATTCTCTCAGGTGTTGAAACAACTTAATATCAAACACAGTAAAGCGTCTGCTATTAAGTTGTTGAAACAACTTAATATCAAACACAGTAAAGCGTCTGCATACCATGCGCAAAGCCAAGGCGCATTGGAACGTTTCCATCAGACGCTGAAGTCCCTGCTGCGTGCCTATTGCACTCAAATGGAGGGAGACTGGGAAGAGGGTCTGCCCTGGTTGATGCTGGCGGCTAGGGAGGTAACGCAGGAAAGCACTGGGTTTAGCCCAAATGATTTAGTCTTTGGTCATACAGTGCGGGGTCCCTTGGCTGTGTTGTGTGATCCGTGGAAAGGAGTAGAGGCCCCAAGAAATTTACTTGACTATGTGAATGGTTTTAGGCATAGACTGTATGCAGCTGGAGAGCTGGCAAGACAGAAATTGGCGTCTGCGCAGGATAAAATGAAAAAGCTGTACGACCGGCGTTCTGAGCGTCGGATTTTCAGCCCTGGAGACCAGGTGTTAGCGCTTTTGCCCATTAGTGGTTCGCCATTCCAAGCAAAATTCACTGGTCCACATGCTGTTGTCAAGAAAATATCAGAATTGAATTATATAATTTCAACTCCTGAACGTAGAAAAGCCACTCAGTTATGCCATGTGAACTTGTTAAAGCCATACCATGTACGCGCGCCCGAGTCGCCTGAGTCTGGTGCGCAGTCCTCTCCAGAGCGCGCCCGTCTGGCGTGTTTGGTAAATAGAGTGTCGGTGGTCACTTCTCCTCATACTGTGGAGGATGGGGAAGAAGATGGGCTACCTAGCCTTGATCCAGTTTTGCTACAAGGTCGTCTAAAGAACTCGGAGTCGCTCAGTAATTTAAACACATTGTTGAGTCATTTGCCTGAGCCGAAATGTGCTGATTTGACTGAGATCATTGAATCGTTTCCATGTTTGTTCGGTGATACTCCCAGTCAGACGCATTTAATTGAACATGACATAGATGTAGGCGATGCTCAGCCTATCCGGCAGAGATTTTATCGTGTCAATATTGAAAAACGCAAGTATCTAGATGCTGAAGTGAAATACATGTTGGACAATGACATCGCCGAGCCTTCTACATCAAGTTGGGCATCACCATGCCTTCTCGTTCCGAAGTCAGACAATACGCCCAGGTTTTGTTCCGATTTTCGGAAGGTCAATGCAGTAACTAAACCAGATTGATTCCCGCTTCCTCGTATGGAAGACTGTGTCGATGAAGTAGGACATGCCAAGTACGTGAGTAAGTTTGACTTATTGAAGGGGTACTGGCAGGTTCCTCTATCCAAACGAGCGTGTGAGATCTCCGCGTTTATAACGCCTAATGGATTGTACTCTTACAAAGTCATGCCCTTCGGTTTGCGTAATGCGCCCGCGACGTTTCAAAGGCTCATGACCCGAGTTCTGGGTGACTTGGAGGGTTGCACAGTCTATTTGGACGACGTGGTGGTCTACTCTGACTCATGGTCCACTCATCTGGAGCGCATCTGGGCTCTGTTCAGCCGTTTGGCCGAGGCGCGTCTCACGGTAAATCTCGCGAAGTGTGAGTTCGCTAGGGCAACGGTGACTTATCTCGGTCGAGTGGTTGGTCAGGGTCAGGTTCGACCTGTGGGTGAGAAGGTCAGCACTGTCGAACAGTATCCCCCACCAGCCACGAAAAAAGAACTGATGCGGTTTTTGGGTCTGGTTGGCTATTATAGGAGTTTCTGCAGGAATTTTTCTGTAGTTGTAGCGCCTCTTACTGACTTGTTGAAAGCTAAGGCTGCGTTTGTTTGGTCTCCTGAATGCCAGAAGGTTTTTGAAGCTGTTAAAACCTTATTGTGTACTGCTCCAGTCTTGGCCACCCCGCGTTTTGACCGTCCTTTTTCACTGCAGGTGGACGCTAGTCACGTGGGCACAGGTGCTGTCCTGTTGCAAGCTGATGATTTGGGTTTTGACAAGCCAGTCAGTTTCTTCTCAAAAAAGTTTAACTCTTATCAGTTAAATTATTCTACCATCGAGAGGCACTGGCATTGATATGGGCGTTGAAACATTTTGATGTGTATGTGGTTTCGGGTGCGGTGCCTGTAGTAGTTTTTACAGATCATAACCCTTTGACCTTTTTGAACACCCTACAATGTCCAAATCAAAGGTTGATACGGTGGTCATTGATGTTGCAGTCATACTGGTTGGACATTAGGTATATTAAGGGGTCGGACAATGTGGTGGCGGACGCCTTGTCTAGAGTTCCCTGAATGTGACAGTATGCGTCCCATTTACTCCTGTGTCTTTCTTTCCTGTACCTTTTATCCTTCCTCTTAAATTGCTTCCAACTAGTTCTAGGTTGCTGAGGGGGGCATGCTGTACCAGGTAAGGATGGAGGTGAAATATGGAGAATGAGGTTGTGGATTTTGGTTTGATACTTTTGAGTTTTTTGTTTTTTAATGTTGTGAATATGGTTAATTACTGCATCTGTTTGGTCTCGGTCTCCCTTTTTGGGACCCCGTTTTCAAGGGGGGGGGTGTGTGACGGCCCTCCTGTTCTACCAGGGCCTGTTTGTGTGTATTTCCCCTGTTTGTGTCTCTTTCCTCAGGTTCCTGGTAGGCGGGGCATTTATATTAGTGCAACTGGGTGCACCTGGCCAGTGTCCCAGGGGTACTTAAGGCGGACCGTTCCCCAGTCTGAAGAGCATGTTTTGTTTTGGGTTGGCTCTGCCGGTTTGTTAACTTTAGTTTGCACTTTACAACACTTCCTTACACTATAACTCTCACGCATCCACTCACTGACACCACTGATTGTACTGATTGACACATCTCATGTTCTTCTTTGTAAAGATTTGTTAGTATTTAGTTAATAAATGTATTCTTTTTCCGTTTATACCGTGTATCTCCCTTTTTTGCCATGGCCCACGAGCCGGGTCATGACAATGTTTAGAATAGAATAGGACTCAATAGGATGGCTGGTTGCTTGTAGACTAGACTAAACATGCCTTCACAATGTGAGCTACATGATCAACAAGTCACCTTTCTACAGCTTTTACTTGAAAGACTACAGGAATAAACATCTGAAAAGCAGGGCTCCAGAGTGCAACCTTTTTGGTCGCACATGCAACCAAAGATTTGTCAAGTGCGACTAAATATTTTCATTGGTCGCACCTGACATTTAGCAGGTCTGTCTCTGTGTGTGTATGTGTGTAACGTTATTTCATCAGCCATCATGGGCATCAACCCATAGCTACAGTATCCAAGGCTGACTCAGCATGTTGGTTACACCCACTAAAGTTATGGCAAGATGAAGAGGAAGAATGCCTCTTGAGTCTGGAGGGATGGAAGATAGGCATTTTCAAAATTACACTGATTACCATGTGTGTCAGTATGTCGCTGTAGTAATGTCACCATGATTAAATCCTGTACATTTAGTAGACTCTGATTCTTACCTTAGTCTCTCCAGCTGGCAGGCAGGATTCCTCAGGAAGTCAGAGAGCTGGATGACTCCCCAGTCTCCCAGTCTATTCTGACTCAGATCCAGGTCTTTCAGCTGAGATGGGTTCTTGCTGAGAGCTGAAGCCAGAGACACACATCCCTCTCCAGTAATGCTACAGTCACATAACCTGCAGACAGAAAAGAAGCATGACTCCAAACTCTCCAATACAGCTCTTAATTCTAGTCCAGTGGTTCTCAATTCCAGTCCTGCTACTTTTCATTCTAGCCATCTAATACAGACTGATTTACACCTTTCCACGCTGAGGAAAGACCATGTGACAGCTTAGAAAGACGGCTAGTGGGAAGGAACAGACCCTATCAGAACCATCATGGGCATCAACTCATAGCTACAGTATCCAAGGCTGACTCAGCATGTTGGTTACACCCACTAAAGTTATGGCAAGATGAAGAGGAAGAATGTCCCTCAAGTCTGGGAGGATGGAAGATACTTCACAGGCAGATAACACCCAGAAGGATACGGACGACCTGAAATCAGCCAGTACAAAACAGCTGGCTGCCATTTTCTCCACTGCCCATTGGACCTCTCTGCAGACATCGACCAAGTGGGATTTAACTAACTTTTCCAGTCAGCTATTCTTCTCTTCAAGTAAGATCGCTCCTTACATGGATTAAAAGACTTCAGGATTAAAGGCACCAACAAGAAACTATTTGATTTTATTGTCTTTCTTGGACACTTCCCCAAGAAAAGAAAGACAAACAAACTGAGCTCATAACTCTTATTAATTAGGTGGTTGTGCACAACTATAAGTTCTGCTGCAGCTAGATAGGATTTGTTTTCTGGGTTATTGTTGTTGTTTTTTATTATTATTATTTTTTTTTTACAGCTGAGTTTTTGTTTAAACTTAAATGATCTTTGAGAATGGTGAAATACTGTACTCCAGGTTCCATGATATGAATGTAAATGCTGGTTTGGTTTCATAAGAGACAAACATTCAAATTTAAAGTTTGAAACAAAGTTAATTGTCTCTGGTGTCATGTATGAGTCCTCCACTGTCCAAAGGTAATAATCTAGAAATTTCATATGTATTATTATCTTTTATCAATCGAACCAGGATGCTATAACTTAAATGTAAGAGTGTAGTAATCTCAGACCTTGTGGATAAATTTTCCGGTATTTCAACTTTAGGATTTTATTGATACCTGGTTACACATACATCGTTGATGCCCCACTATTTTTAAGGTCTATTAAGCTTACTTCACCACATGCACACGCTGATACAGGCTACAAACACATAACCTCCTGGATTACAACAAGACCTACAATCAAGTCATCTGCTGTCAAGTATAAATCAAATACTACACTAATATTTAAAAAGAAATGCATAGGAGATAAACCATCGCCGTTCACAGGCTGTAGCTTAATAAGTACAACATAGAAAGCTTTTGGACCAACAACCAGCATGTGTCTGCTGACTTTCTTCTAGGTAAAAGGACATGCTCACCTCAGTGTCTCCAGTTTGCAGTTTGGATCCATCAGCAGAACAGAGATCTCTGACACCCCACTGTCTCTCAGATTGTTCTTTCCCAGATTCAGCTGCTTCAGGTGGGAGGGGTTTGAACTCAGAGCTGAAGCCAGAGCAGCACCGCCTTGCTCTGACAGGTATATCCAGCAAAGCCTTCAGAAAAAAGAAATGGTTTTTCATCATCTCTCTGTAGGGCACAGAGGTTGCTCAGCTCTGTTTACATGCTGCCACAGCAGGAAAACTGCTTTTCAGTGGCTGAAGGAGTCTAAGAAACTGATTTCACTATTTTACCAGCTGACTAGATGTTTAGAATAGAATAGGACTCAATAGGATGGCTGGTTGCTTGTAGACTAGACTAAACATGCCTTCACTCTGTGACCAACATGATCAACAAGTCATCTTTCTGCAGCTTTTACTTGAAAGACTACAGGAATAAACATCTGAAAACTGATGCTTGAGAACGTCTGCCTCCATCGTAAGTTTCCTAGATTTCCTGATTAACACTTGCTAATTAGCTATGTTAACTCAACAAAACTATGTGATGTTATGAAAGGCAACACCAAAGAAGCAGAAATACATCATTTACCAGTTAAAATCTTTGTAGCTGCAGACCGGAGCCTCTGGCCCCGCCCACAAACGGTCAGAAAAGAGAGACATATCAACCTAGTTGCTTGCAGTGTGAACGCATGGTAACTTAACCATAGACCAGTGGTTGCTGGTCATTTTACTGCCTGCATGTTGCACATATGCACTCATCCCATTTTTTTAAGCTAATTTGTCCCGCGATGAAATCAGGGGAGGAACAATATCTCAGACTGATTGGATTATAACAAAACTTTGGGTAATGATGCGTCTCTTTGCTCCGTTCTGGCATTTTCAAAATTACACTGATTACCATGTGTGTCAGTATGTCGCTGTAGTAATGTCACCATGATTAAATCCTGTACATTTAGTAGACTCTGATTCTTACCATAGTCTCTCCAGCTGGCAGGCAGGATTCCTCAGGAAGTCAGAGAGCTGGGTGACTCCCCAGTCTCTCAGTCTATTCTGACTCAGATCCAGGTCTTTCAGCTGAGATGGGTTCAAGCTGAGAGCTGAAGCCAGAGACACACATCCCTCTCCAGTAATGCCACAGCCATGTAACCTGCAGACAGAAAAGAAACATGACTGCAAACTCTCCAATACAGCTCTTAATTCTAGTCCAGTGGTTCTCAATTCCAGTCCTGCTACTTTTCATTCTAGCCATCTAATACAGACTGATTTACACCTTTCCACACTGAGGAAATATCATGTGACAGCTTAGAAAGACGGCTAGTGGGAAGGAACAGACCCTATCAGAGCCATCATGGGCATCAACCCATAGCTTCAGTATCCAAGGCTGACTCAGCATGTTGGTTACACAGTTATGGCAAGATGAAGAGGAAGAATGCCCCTTGAGTCTGGAGGGATGGAAGATACTTCACAGAAAGATAACATGGCAACAGATGTTGGCATGGACATGACTGGGAGCGTCCTATGGGGGATACACCAACACACCAGATACTGTCTTGAGGTTTTAATGGAAACAAATCATCTACAGATGGAGCAGCAGGAGGTTTTCAAATACTGAAAGAGAGTCTGTATAAAGTCAGTTTCAGCCCATATGTCTCCTCAATGTTGAAGGAAAGATTTTATATAGTGTGATGGTACTACTGATGTGATTGACACATAAGGAACATCAGGCTTCTCAGGGTGTTTAGGACACACTAACATCATGTGGCAGCAAATCTAATCAACCACACAACAGAGGAGAGATCTCTCTGTTCTCTCTGTAGGGCACAGAGGTTGCTCAGCTCTGTTTACATGCTGCCACAGCAGGAAAACTGCTTTTCAGTGGCTGAAGGAGTCTAAGAAACTGATTTCACTATTTTACCAGCTGACTAGATGTTTAGAATAGAATAGGACTCAATATGATGGCTTGTTACCTGTAGACTAGACTAAACATGCCTTCACACTGTGAGCAACATGATCTTCTCAAGCTTTTACTTGAAAGACTACAGGAATAAACATCTGAAAAGTGATGCTTGAGAACGTCTGCCTCCATCGTCAGTTTCCAAGACTTTCTGATTAACACTTGCTAATTAGCTATGTTAACTCAACAAAACTATGTGATGCTATGAAAGGCAACACCAAAGAAGCAGAAATACATGATTTACCAGTTCAAATCTTTGTAGCTGCAGACCGAAGCCTCTGGCCCCGCCCACAAACGGTCAGAAAAGAGAGACATATCAACCTAGTTGCTTGCAGTGTGAACGCATGGTAACTTAACAACCATAGACCAGTGGTTGCTGGTCATTTTACTGCCTGCATGTTGCACATATGCACTCATCCCATTTTTTTAAGCTAATTTGTCCCGCGATGAAATCGGGGGAGGAACAATATCTCAGACTGATTGGATTATAACAAAACTTTGGGTAATGATGCGTCTCTTTGCTCCGTTCTGGCATTTTCAAAATTACACTGATTACCATGTGTGTCAGTATGTCGCTGTAGTAATGTCACCATGATTAAATCCTGTACATTTAGTAGACTCTGATTCTTACCATAGTCTCTCCAGCTGGCAGGCAGGATTCCTCAGGAAGTCAGAGAGCTGGATGACTGCCTGGTCTCCCAAAATATTCCGACTCAGATCCAGGTCTTCCAGGTGAGATGGGTTCAAGCTGAGAGCTGAAGCCAGAGACTCACATCCCTCTCCAGTAATGTCACAGCCACGTAACCTGCAGATAGAAAAGAAACATGACTCCAAACTTTCCAATACAGCTCTTAATTCTAGTTCAGTGGTTCTCAATTCCAGTCCTGCTGGTTTTCATTCTAGTAGTCTAATACAGACTGGTTTACACCTTTCCACACTGAGGAAATATCATGTGACAGCTTAGAAAGACGGCTAGTGATACACCAACACACCAGATACTGTCTTGAGGTTTTAATGGAAACAAATCATCTACAGATGGAGCAGCAGGAGGTTTTCAAATATTGAAAGAGAGTCTGTATAAAGTCAGTTTCAACCCATATGTCTCTTCAATGTAGAAGGAAAGATTTTCTTTTATGTGACGGTACCACTGATGTGACTGACACATCAGGAATATCAGGCCTCTCAGGGTGTTTAGGACACGCTAACGTCATGTGGCACCAAATCTAATCAACCACACAACACTAGAGAGATCTCCATGATGTATTTCTAAACCTGGAAAATGCATTTGGTGGTGCTACACAACTTTCTGTGGGGAGCTTGTGCTTAGTACCGTGTAATAAAAAATCTTGTTGAGGCCTATTGAAATCTAACATAAAACTCATCAAAACTCAGCAGGCAGCATCTGGAAATTGAAAATCAAATCATGTTGAGATACCATATTTTAAAGGAATTTAGAACAGCTCCATCCGCAGTTTCAGCTCATTTCATTTATTTCATTTATTCACCATTAGATATGCCATAAGTAGGTTATTGAGAAACAGTCTAAGGCAAACTACTGTATTTATACCCATTCCATTAAAAGAACACATACAGTATTTCTCCCAGTGTAAGCCCCTCATAGCTGTCAAACACAAATCACCAGTCCAATATACAGTACAACACTGCAGCTAAACTGATTCTCATGGCCTATACTGTAGGTGCAAATGGTCAAACTAAATGGTCAAACAGTGTCATTATTACCTCAGTCTCTGGAGTTTGCAGTGTGGGTTTTGCAGGCCACTGGAGAGCAGCTGCACTCCAGAGTTATCCAGTTCATTTCTGCTCAGATCTAACTCCTCCAGACCAGACGTATTTGAGCTGAGAGCTGAAGCAACAGACCTGCAGCATCTGCCAGTGAGGTTACAGTCACCAAGCCTGAAGAGAAAAATAACAAGACTGTTAACATGGTGGACACACACACATTTAACATAACAGCAGAGTGAAGGTTCATTAAGAATTTAATGGTGAAACTGTCCAAAACCTCACAAAAACTGTATACTTGTAGGGTGAGTATGTAAGTGGCATCTTCCAGGGGGTGGACAAAATAATGGAAAAATTACATGAAAAACTTTAATTTTGAGGTAACTAAATCCCAATTCCAAAGGCAGCTACACGGGCCTGTTACATTACATTGAAATCCAATTATGATTCTGTGACAGTAACATGAATTGGACACGCCAGTGTCAGTTACATTTTACTTGCCTAAATTTAACCGTCAAGGTTATGGTTAAGGGTTAAGGTTATGATTAAAGCTGCACTAAGCGATTTTCCCACCAATAGAGGGTGACAGAAACCACAACACATTTGTAAATAAAGCTCAGCAAAGCCGCTGGACTACGGAGGTGCCAAAGGACAAAACTAGGAAACGACCGTGCCGCCGGTTACCAGTCTTACTTTGCCAGATTTTCCTCCCGCTGAAGGTTACGTGTGACGAGGTCAGTGCTATGGGGTTTTATGCATGTTTTCATTTTTGCATGTTTTGGATTGTGTGTTTTGCTGCTTTTGCTGTGTTTCTTTAATGATCTTGCTAATCAGTTCTTCTTTTATTGGATTGGTGTGTTTTTATGGCTTTGTGTGTTATTGCATGTAGTAGTGTTTTTTCCAACTGCCCCTGAAGGACACAGGCACTGACAAACCCCAGGTGGTAATCAGCGGTGAATAGGCAGCAGGTGTGGAGGGCTGGTGAAAGTTTGGAAAACGGCAGGGAAGCAGAGAGCTGGGGAAGGCAGAGGAAGGCACGACCGAGGGAGGCACGGCAGGGAACCACAAAGAACCAGACCGAACTGCAAGCCGTCCACCACTGAACCCACAGTCGCAGCTGCTGGCATTCATGTTGGACTGGTGGTTCCACTGACTGAGAGACACTAACCGTAATGGACTTATAGGGGGATGTTTTAGCTTGCTCTTTAAGAGACATTTTAGGACTCTTAGATATTTTTACCTTTTAACATTTGTTGTTTTATGATAATAAATCTTTATAATTAGCTACATTTTGAGTTGTGGTTTTAACTCTGCTCACCCTTGATTCTAAAAAGAACCTGCTTAGCCTTTTAATGGAGTCCTAGGCTCCTCTTAACTCCTAGGTGGCGTTGTCAGCATTATAAATATCCGTTTTAACATTCTTAATATTTATTTTATCTATTGAGTTGGCCCAGCCATGGCACACATGTCCCACAATGACAAGTGAAGAGGTAGGTAACAAGTTTACTAGTGTATCAAGTTTACTTGCTCGCTTCATCGATTCCGCCATTACAATAATTTTTTTCAGGGATGGGAAAGGGTGAGCGCCGCAAGGAGCTTTGACTCCGGCCAGGTTTTGACAACAATCTTTAGAAAAGAGGTGGAAACAGCAACACAGTTGGCCCGCGTGTGTGGATATTGGTTTATATCATTATACCTCAAGGAAATCTCCACATAGCACAGGTTAGTTTCAGGATTGGTTATAGGGTCTGAAATCACTTAGTGCAGGTTTAAGAGTAGGAAAATTTAAGGCAATAGTTTACATTTAGAAGCCAGAATAGGCTATTGCATGACCACAACCCTAACAATTTGACTGGTTTGAATCATTGCTTTTCATGATTGTATAATGGACCAGGGGCACCTTAGGGTGCTAACACTGTTCCCTCATGATGTTCCCTTACTCCTTACTAAGGTGATAATGTGGTTTAATGAATAGCAGGATGAAGTCAAACTCATGGCCTCAACCAGCAGATCTAAACATCATTGACCCTTTATAGGTAGTAGATTTCCACCTCCTCCTTCAGGCTGCAATATCCCAGTACACACAGTTCAGGATGCAGGATGACTGCAGGAGGACTGAAGCTGTTTTGAAGGCAAAGGAAAGGCAAGGCCCTAGTCGAATTAGCTACTTGATATTCATATATAGATGTTTCTGTTATTTTGTTCACCCTGTATCTAATCTTTAATGCAATCATCTGAGACCTTCAGAGCGGTCACATCTCTCAGTGTTCTGATTGGCCAAATACTTACAAAGCTTTCTTTGATACTTTGAGCACTGGCAGCAGCCTCTCAAGAACATCATCTGATCTGAAGTATTTCTTCAGCTCAAACACGTCCAAATCTTCATTAGAAGTAAGCAACACGAAGGCCAGAGCTGACCAATGTTCAGGTGAAATTTTGCTGAGATCTCCTGAGTCCAGGCGTCCTTGGACTTGCTTTACCAGAGATTGGTCACCCAGCTCATTCAAACAGTGGAATAGATTGGTGCCCCTCTCCGTAAATGTGACCTTCCTGATCATCTTGTGAATGTAGTTGACTGTCTCCTGATTGCTCTGCAGCCTTCTTTCTTTACGTCCTAACATTCCCTGAAGACGTTTCAGATTCTTCTTCTGTGAGAGACCCAGCAGGAAGCGCAGAAACAAGTCCCAACACCCATAACGGTCCTCCAAAGCCTTATCCACTGCACTCTTGTGGAGGAAGACAATAGGGATTTCTCCTGTCTCTCTTTGTTGCACTTTTGTACTTGTTTGGCTGGAAAGCAGATTGTCTCCACTATCTATGAAGGTGACCAATACATACAGAGCAGCAAGAAACTCCTGAACGCTTAGATGGACAAAAGAGTACATCTCCTCTCTGTGAAGACCACATTCCTTCCTTATGATCTCTGTACAAACTCCAGAGTAAACTGCGGCATCTTTCACATCAATGTCACAATTTTTCAGATCATCTGCATAGAAGATTAGATTACCCTTATTTAGCTGTTCGAAGGCCAGCTTTCCCAATTTCACAATCACATCATCATCTGTTTCACCTTCCTGACAATACTTCTGGTGTTTCAGCTTTGTCTGGATGATCAGGAAGTGTGTGTACATTTCAGTCAGAGTCTTGGGCAACTCTTTGCCTTCTTTATCTTTTTGACTTTCCATTAGGAGACTCTGCAGAGCTGTAGTTGAAATCCAGCAGAACACTGGAATGTGGCACATGATGTCCAGGCTTCTCAGTGACTTTATATGGGTGAAGATTTTTTGAGCCATATCCTTGTCACTGATATTCTTCTGGAAGTATTCCTTCTTCTGGTCATCGTTAAAGCCTCGTACCTCAGTCACCCGGTCAACATACCCAAGAGGGATCTGATTGGCTGCAGCTGGTCTACCTGTGATCCAGACCAAGGCTTTGTGAAGCAGGTTCCCCTTGATGAGGTTGGTCAGGAGAATGTCTATTGAGGTAGTCTTTGTAATATCGCGGCATATCTCATTTCTCTGAAAATCTAGGGGGAATTTGCTCTCATCCAGACCGTCAAGGATGAACAAAACACTGGAGCTGTTGTAGTCTGGGTTTTTCAAATGTTTCATTTCAACAAAAACTCACAAACTAAGCCAGTAAAATTAAAAGCGCGGCCTTTTATCAAATTCAAGTCTCGGAATGGGAATAGAAATACAAACTGGATGGCTTGATTGGCTTCCTCGAATGCCCAGTCATGCATGAATTTCTGCACTGCGACAGTTTTTCCGATGCCAGCAATTCCCTTTGTCAGAACTCTTTGGGGAGGTTTTTCTTGGTTTGGCAAAGCTTTAAAAATGTCATTGATGTGGATTGCCGTCTCGTGAGTTGTAGATCTTCTGGATTCTGCTTCAATCACTTCATGTTCACTATTAACCTCTCCACTATCTCCTTCTGTGATGTGAAGCTCTGTATAGATCTTTTTCAAAAGAGTAGATTCTCCGTCTTCATTTGTTCCTTGAAAAAGGTGTTGTGTTATATTCTGAAGGAAAGATTTCAGTTCAGCTTGGCATCTTAGGTTGTTCTCTGAAAGATGAAAACATTATGACATGACTACCAATTATTTGATCATACTCCACAAAATATTAATAATGAATTATAGTGATGTTTTAAAAGTGAAAGAGAAATACAAATATTGTTATTAATAATAATAATATTGGTTACATAATTTCATTTGATGGTAAAACATCTTTAAACACTACAGTACCATTGTCTTTAGGAGAAGCAGCATCAGACTCCTCTGTCCTGGCAGGAGTTTGGGCTGAAACAGAAACATGTAGTGTCTGCTGTGAATTGCAGAATAATCAGAAAGATTTTTCATTCATAAAATCCAGCAAACTATTTACCATTTGGAGTGTTGATATTGAAGTTTATATTAGCCCCTTCAAGGTGAGCACCAGTAAAATCAGGTGTATTGGCGACGCCTCCAGTCTGTGCGGTGGTTGTCCTGCTTCCTGCTTCCCTCAGGTTTTTACCAGCATCTCCCACAGTTTGCTCTGCATGGAACGGACAAAAAGATAAATCACTGGTTGGAAACTGGTTAGTTGGTCAGCACTGACCAAACTGTTTATAAGGTGTTCTGATATTCGGTTATGTTAGAGTCGATTTAGCAAAGACCTGACAGAAATCAATAACAAAGATGAGGAAAATTTCCTCCCCTTCCCAGATTACCTCAGCCAGTCCAGGGATTCAAACCTGTGACCTGTGACAGGCCTACTGATCTAGCTTTTAAAGTCAAATTCCACCCTGTTGCTCTTACACTATGCAGTCTGTGATGTCCAATGCATTACAGGAGTTATTTTGTGATGAAGAGTTGTAATTTACTTTCCCTCAACCTGCCTTGTCTACTTCTGCTTCATAGTGACTTTCTACATTTCCCATAATTCCTTTCAACAACCCCCCAAGGAACTTGCCCGAGCATTTCAGCTGTGGGTTTTATATGGAAGTGAAGAGTGACAGCGAGCGAGAGTTTCTCCAGTGTAGAAAAAGTTTTTTTTAAGTCATAAGGTGTGTGCTATCTGCCCTATAGGCTCTGCAAGATGGAGTGGAGTTTTTGTTGAGTCAAAAGAGCAGAAAATAAATATTTAATTTACACTTCATTTTGTTATTGTTATTTCTTTTTGATTGGGTTGGGGGTGAGGGGGTGGGAAGAAAGGGACTGGGATAGCCTGATATTCAGACTAAATGGCCATTTCGTTCCCACTCCATTATTCAGCCTGAGATTTCCTCCTCGTTAGCCGTTTTCTGTGTGGGGGGGTTGATTTTCCCTGAACCAATCACTAGTGACCGACGTATCCGGCCGCTCTGACGTTATTTTCAGTTACACTGATACTGGGCGTATTTACTAACTTTACCAAGAATGTTGGTCGTTTTTGACAAAAATATAATCTTTGCAAAGACTATATGTTGGTTAAGGAGGTGATTTCAATAAATATTATTGTGCCAAAACACCAATGAAAAACCATTGCACGAACAGTTCAAACTTTAGTCCCGCCCACAAAGGCTCTGATTGGCCCGATCGTTTTTCCGAGCTAGAATGCGGCATTGACTAGAGCAGCGGTTCCCAAACTTTTTAGGCGATGCACCCCCTTCTACATCCCGACCGGGTTGATGCACCCCCAATCCCCCGCACCTTAAAAAAAAAAAAAAAAAAAAACCTGCAACATATCCTATTCATAGCCGAATTAAAGCCATCAAATTTAATCATGCACAAATAATCAGAACACACGGAACAAAATATTCAAGAGATCGCAACAATGCGCTCTCACATTCAAATGAAACTGAAACTGCAACAAAGTTTCAATAAATTGCAACAAAGTTACGCACAAGCGTCACTTTTAAAGAGCAAAGAGGACGGGTGAGGGCGAGGACACAGCACAGGCTCAGAGGCAGAGAGGCCCATCATGAGAGACGACTGGGGAAAATGCTGTCATATTTTCAGCCGCATTAAAGAACAATTGCATCAAGTTTAAATTACAATTAACATAATTGGTGGAGGGGTCAGAAGAAAATAGTAATTTAAAACAAATTTCCTGCATTTCTACTACACCACCTAACCTCTTGGATTAAGTCAAGAAACAGCAACCCTGTATAATTTTAACCAAAAATGTAAAATTATGTTTTATTACTAGATTTCAGCATTGAGGTGCTTACATTCATGATTTTGCATAGGCATACTAACCTAAAAAACTATTATTGGGAATCGATGAGAACTCACTCTCATCCTGCCTGAGAGGAGAGGGAGAGACGCAGAAGAGCCGCTGACTGAGATTACCCTGAGCAGCATGCATGGGAATAAATTACAATATAATACATTTGTGTATATTTCTCACTATTCAGATGGTCTGAATAACTCTCTGCTGCTCGGTGCTGCTCTGTCTTCGCACCGCAACGTTTATGAATTTGTTTTTCACTGCGTGAGAAAATGGACTTGTGGCGTGAGAGCGTGTGAAAAATGTCAATTGCGTGAGTCTGACGGTCAATGCATGAGAGTTGGCAGCCCTGTGAACTCTCCTGACATTATTATGTATGAAACTGCCAATCAGATTTATTTACTTATTAATCGAAGGTGCTGGAATGCCGTTCCGGATCGTTCACTTTAACCCCTGCAATTAACCATACGTAACATAGCGGTTACGGAAATTAGAACACCAGTAATTTGAATCAAATTGCAATAAAGTTACGCACGATCCACCAAGTAAAGAACAAAGAGAATGACACATGCTTAGGCTCAGAAACAGGTAACATGGACAAAAAGAGGATCCAACAAAGAAAATCCCACTTGAAAAATTTACAGTGTAATGGTGTAACAATTACACCATTACACCACCATTACATTTTTCCTCTCGCGCCCCCCTAGAGGCAGCTCGAGCCCCCCAAGGGGTGCGCGCACCACACTTTGGGAATCCCTGGACTAGAGCAACACCAGAGTCTCTGAATCGCTGCATTCTGTGAAATGCTGATTTTTTTATTTTTTTTTCATTGCGTTTTTGAATTTGCTGATTTGTTTTGTCAAATGTTGCGTTTTGTGATTTGTTAATTTGTTTTGTGAAATATCATTGTGTTTTGCACTTCAGGGCCACTGTAGGGACCAGATGTCCATAAGACAAATATGTCTCTCTTTAATAGCATTCTTCTTTGCAAATGAACTCTCACTCGACTGTTTTGTTCCAATGACATGAGGAACGCCTACTGTGCACAGGGGTTGTGACGGTTGTGACTCAGCTCTGTGCACACCTACAGAGGAAATAGACTTCCGTGCAACTGAAGCTGACTGAGTGGCAGAGAGGAAGCAGTGTTAATCACCCAAGACTAAACTTCTCTGTATGGGCTTGAGCTTAATTTGTTGCTCCATGAGCCAAACTGCAGGGACAAAGAAGGACATATTTTTGTACCTGAAGGACATGTTCGGCTATTCATAATTTTTTGTCACATATCAGAGCAGCACCCATTTATTGTCTGTATAATGGTTGGCTGGTTTCTACAGCAGACAAACTGAACACAAGTCTGTTCCTGTTAGTCTTGTCAGTTTCCACTCCCCGGCCAAACAGGTTGAGTCAAGTCAACTGTGTTACTGTGGCAGATACAAGTGAAAGATTTCTGGTTTGTTTCTGCTGTGAGCAGAGCTGTAAATGTCACAGGAATAAAATAAATTATACAATTCTCAACGTGACAATTCCCTGAAAAACCCCTATGCTTATTGAAGTTAACTAAAGCTGTGTGTTTTTTGTGTGTGTTTTTATTTTATTTTACACCAATTATAAATATCAAGGATGGTTTTTAAAAGTTGGCATCTTACCACACTGTGTTGTTGCTGCAGCCTGGCTCTTCGTATTCTGGTTTTCCATTCTGCTGCTCAGTTTCAACCAACTCTTCCAACTTCAGTAGCAAAGACACAGAAAAAACAAGAGAAGCTGAAAACAAACAAACAGAATAAACAACAGTAATACATTTATCTCACAAATCCTTGTGACTGATTTTGGACATTTGGACTCACTTTCAGTCATTCTGTCAACATAGTTTTAGTGTTGTTACTGAGTACCTGAGAAGAGGAACAACAGTTATAGCTATTTAGAGAACTGTGAATAGAACTGAAATGAAATCAAACTGAAATGAAAGTCATGACTGTAAGTTCTTACCTTAGAGACAGTTTCCTTGTCTTCTCTTCTTGCCTCGTTCAAACCGCTCTCAGCTGTACGCTCTATTTGCATTTGATCACGTGAGATACAAGGAAGTGAAGTGAAGTGATTCTGCTCTGTGTTAACACCCATATTGTTCTCTGATATTTACCAGACATGAAAGTGAAAACACATAGCTAACAAACCTTTATAAGCTCATACTCTGAAACTAAATCAAACTAAACTCCCATGACATCATCATGTCAGCATGGAGAGGTCGCACAACATTCTGTGAAACAAAGATGATGTAGGCAGTTGAAATATGCCGTTTGTAAAATTTGGTGGAGATTAATGAAACTTTGTAAGAGAAATTTTAAAACATAGTTGCTGTTACAAGGTTGGCCTGATGTCAACTCTATGGAGCACGACCAAATGAGGTCTGTCACACTTTGGGTCCATATCAAATATGCATCTGAAGTTTGGTTGCTTTAGTATGAAGCGTTAAACAATTATGTGTCACTTTGTTTTTGTGTGTCTTCCTCATCAACTTCATTTGTGCACCGCGGCGAAACAGTTTGAATTTTCAACCTCTGGGTAATGGCTGCTGTTATATCTGAAGCTCTTATTCCTTTTCCTTATAAAAAATTAAAGAATGACAGTGAGACACTTTAGTCGACCATTTAGTCAGGAGGTCACAGCATGACTGACCGGTATCTTCAATCCCACAATGCTTTTCTCATGAACTACGGTGCTTGGTAAGGGACAATTCAAATACCCAACAGCTGTAATCTAGGAAGTTTATATAGGCTGTGTGCAAAATTTTGTTGAGATTGGATCACCTTTGCTGGAGAAATAGTGAAAAATATGTTTTGCATTAAATCCAAAATAGCGGAAAACCTGTCATGGCGGAAATGAATATCTGTATGTGCAATGGATTCGACTTGAGCCAATCAGACGGGAAGAAAACTTGATTGTAGACTTTACGGTTCATGAGTTACTGGCCAAAACATAAAGTTGCTTGTTAGAGCTCCATCGTCTGAAAACAACATGGAGCAGATGAAGAGAGACGAGCTGAGGAGGTTCACATGTTCATCTGGACCACAGATCATCTCCTGATTATAAAGACACCAGATGAACTGAAATATCCACAACATGAGTTTCACCACGACTTCTTCTGTTGTGACTGCTGTGGTAACAAAGCTCCACACTGACATCTAGTGTGTCAGTGATCTACGCACAATCATCAATGCAGAACCATAAGCGCTCGCACCGCCGTAGACACCTACGCCGTTTCTACGGCAGCAATTTGACATGTAAGTATAATGATGCCTTTATGGCTAATGCTAGCGAGTCTGATCTCTCTCCTTTAAGACTCTTTGGCAGGCTGCATGGAATGACCTCTGACCTTCAGAAACCCAGAGCCTCACTTAGTTATTCAGTCAGTGCAGAAGCTCATGGATGCTCACCTTGATGACATCACAGATTAAAGGTGAGGTGCTTCCTGGTTTCCTGTTTTGGGAGGAAGTTCCTTTATACTTCAACTGGCTGTCATAGTCAAGTCAGCGCTTTCCCTGAGTCACATTCTCCTCTAAAGATGCTAATGTTTTTCTCCTTTAAAGATGTTAACGTTCCCTCAACTGTTTAGACACACTGCCAGCCTTCTATGCTAACGTTAGCAATTGAGCTAGTGATAGCCTAGCTAGCAAGCAATCTTTGGCTGCGGTCGAATAGTCTTTTTGCTTAGGAAGGTTCCTAACTGAGTGAAATGACCCGGAAGTATCTAAGTGGCAGCCATGATAAGAGCTGTTCGAATTCTCTAAACGCTAAGGAAAGGTGCTTCAATGCTTCCTTACTTGGCTCCTTTAGCATAGGATACACTGGACCATCCTTTACGAAAGGAAAGGAGATAGTGCCGTCCCACAATTCCTTGCGACGCACCATTCGGCCTTTCACGAAAACAAACGATCATGACCGACAAGGGACGCAGATCATCATGCAAGTTACCGTTGCTTATTAAGCATTTTCCATCTTATGCCATAACTTGCTAATATGTTTTGAACTTTCAACAATATGTTAAACCCAGAGGTGAACTATAAACGCTACGTTGCTGTTGTAAAATGATCAAAGTGAAGTTAACGTTGTAGCGTAACCTCTGCTCAGTTTGCATTAGTTATTTCTTCATTCTGAGCGTTGTTGAATTGCAGCCTTTAGGAATATCATTCATTAATTTTTGTGCAGATGCTGAAACCCTTGCCTTACTGTAATAAAGGCCTGTATCAGCCATAACAAATTCAAAGATTGTCAACATTTCAAGGTGTTTACTGAGTTGTGTGGTGGTTCTTAAGCTATTATATGCATAGGCTTATAATCAGATCATAATCAGCATATTAACCAGAACACAGAAGTCTGTCTTTCAAGAAAAAGGGATATGAGACGTTTTTAGCCAGATGATGTTTTTAATTCAACATGTTTGAAACTTAAGAATGATGATATGTATAGTTGTCGATTTGTAGGCCTAACATGTTATGCCTGTCTTGCATGAATTTAACAATTATTTTCATACAATCATACTAATTGGGATTCATGTCGATGAATATGAGTGGACAACCATTCTCAATGTGACAAACATTTCGTTTCACTTTTGTGACTGGTAGCCTATATTCCTTTTTTATTTCAATTCCAACCTTGGTAATGAAGCAATACTTTTCACCGGGTTGTCCATGTTTATATAGCCTGCATGAAACAACACGGTAAGAACGCACCGGGCGAAGTATCCAAGATGCGCTTTCAGTAGTCCATCTTCAGAACATTGTAGTTTCACACGACAGACCCACGTCAATAACATCCGCCGTCGCATGAGTACGTAGCCTAGTGTCAGTGCAGTGAGATACTCTTAGCACCGCGGTTGTCTTTTCCTAAGCCCTTATGAATTCTCCTTCACATCTTTCCTTGACCTCATGACGTTTTCCAACGAGGTCAAGGAAAAGTGGTTAGGAATAGGAGTTAGGACGTATTTTTTTGACTATTCGACCGCAGCCTTTGGCTATTTCAGGGGATTATGAATGTAAATACCAGAGGAAATTGAATGATGTAGCACTATAATTATCAAGGAAATCCATGTCTTTTAAAGCTGCAATAAGCAAACGTTTCTGACCACTAGAGGGCGACAGAAACTCCAACAAATAGCAAACAGCAAAGCCACTGCACTACGGAGGCCTACAAGGACAAACCTAGCAAAGCACTGTGCATAAAGGCTAACAGCTAAGCTAATCGTACCTACTGAGAAGTGTCACTGTCTACCAGTCTCACTTTGACAGATCTTTCTCCTGCTGAAGGTCACATGTCCCACATTGACAAGTGAAGAGGCAGGTAGCAGGTTTACTAGTTTAACAAGTTTACTAGTTTAACAAGTTTACTCGCTCGCTTCATCAGTTCCGCCATTATGAGATTTTTTTTCAGATATTCATTAGTCAATAGTTAATACTTAACCGAAATGCAGAGAGCGGAGTTGGCTGTCGGCTGTCAGTGCTGGCGATGTCCCCTGGGTCCTAAACACAGCCGGTGTTTCTGGGTTGGCTTTATGCCTTTCCCGCCACATCCCGGCAGGTGCTTCTATGGTTGATACCATTGTGGGTTTTGGAAGCCGTTTTGAGTAAGTTTAGGCTTATTATTGCTGTTCAATAATCAATGACTGCTTCTTTTTAATGCTGCTGTACTGTTAATGTTTCCTAACATAATGTACTGCTCTTTTCTTTTTTAACTTTATTGTAATTGTTATGTTGTTGACCTGCCCGGGGACTGCAGATGTAAATTAGCCTCTTGGCTAACTCTGACACATTTACATTGAAGTGTGAACTAAAATGTTGATTGAAGTGTACTGTCCCTGCCAAATACATCTTAAAATAAAATAAATATTGTAATGTATTCGGAATGAATAAAATTGTGGCTTAGGGTATTTAAATCTCTGCTTTCCAGAGGGGGGGGGACTAGCTGTGTCCATGGCAGCTTTGCCTTTGCTATGTCTGGGACAAACTTAATGTGTTTTTTTCTTGAACCTTACTTTATTTTCTGACTTTTTCTAGTGTGGTAGTTTTAATATTTTTGTGGGAGCACTAAGAAAGCACCTTGCTCAAAGTGCTGTGACTAAGCCATCATTTGAAGGGTTGAGTTTACACCTCTTGGTTTACACCACATGTCGAAGTGTCCTTGGGCAAAATACTGAACCCCAAATTTCTCCCGATGGTTGCGCCAGCACCCTGCGTGGTAGCTTGCCGCCATCGGTGTGTGAATGCGTGCGTGAATGGGTGAATGCAGACATTGTGTAAAGCGCTTTGGATAAAAGTGCTATATAAATGCATTCCATTTTACCATTTTACAATTATTTTGAAAATCGGCATATGGACACACATTAGAAGAAGTGAAATTAGCTACTGAGGTCATAACCTCTTGCGGAAAAAAATGATTGACTTTATATTTTAGCAGAAGTTAGGTTGTGGTTCCATTGGCTTACATGGAGTTGGGTGGTTTGGAGTCTTTTTGGAGCCTCTAGTGGACGTTAGAGGAACTGCTGCTGCTACACTTCAGGACTGGCTTCAAAATTCACCCGTGATTCTGGCCGTTTGGTTTACACCTGTTTTCTAGAGCATGCAGTCTCCAGCAGCTTTACAGGTTTTTTCAAAACTATCTTGGCTCCTCCCTCACTGTTTAAAAGCGGCCCTCAACCCCTCCCATTCCTGAACATTTTCTCTTAATGGCAGAATTGATGAAGCGAGAGTAAACTTAGTAAACTAGTAAACTTGTTCAACTAGTAAACTTGCTACCTGCCTCTTCACTTGTCATTGTGGGCATGTGACCTTCAGCAGGAGAAAGATCTGTCAAAGTGAGACTGGAAACCGGTGAGACTTCTCAGTAGGTACAGTTAGCTTAGCTGTTAGCTTTTATGCATGCTGCTTTGCTATGTTTGTCCTAGGTAGGCCTCCATAGTGCAGTAGAGCGAGAGAGGGAGAAGTGGCTTTGAGTTTTTATTTACAAATGTTTTGCTGTTTTTGTCACCCTCTAGTGGTTAGAAAATGTTGCTGTTTGCTGCTCCAGTATTGCAGGTCCTTTAACACAGGTGAGACAGAGCTGAAAGATATTTGCAGTAGAACGATGAAAACCTCATCAGCATTACTCAATGCTGACACATTACTTTGAGAAGACATCAGTGTCACATGGTACTTTTTATTCTTAACTAGGGAAACGTTTAAAAAGATACTAATTGAGAGTATTGATTTTTTTTCCTACAGGTTTTCCAGGACAATTGCTGCAAGCGAGAAATATCCAGTTTAGAAGTGTACTGCACCAACTCTCCAGCCTGCGCCTCTGTAGTGACACTACACTGTCTACAGGTAGACCCGGCCACGCCCACACCCACAGGGTTCGGGAGTGAAGACCGTATTTCTGAATGAGAGTGAATGTGGTTATGTCTGGTCCACATTAGAGCAGAGTGACTACACTGTGTATGAACAGACAATTTAAGTCACTCATTGTATGCACACAATGCAACGTTTATGCTTCAATCCAATATGGCTGCTGCCGCTGCTGGTTTACAAAGTATTTTCAGTTTTTTTGACAACACCGGTAACCGGAGTCAAATCATCCATCAAGTTTTGATAAACCGACATCGGCATCATATTCTCTTTCTTTTAAGCGACATGCTGTCTGTGGCAGCTGTTCAGAGATAAACCTGGAACATCTGCTGGTTGCTTTTTGTACCATTTACGTTTTTTTTGGATGTCCGTCTGCCCTTCAGACAGACTGTATCTCTGTCTGTTCTGGACCAAAGCGGCGCTGCCAACCACCGGACCTTCAGCTTCAGACTCGACCCAAAATCTAACAGCTTCCAACAGCCCGCCACAGAGTCCATTAGCAACGTTGGATTCTCTTGCTTCATTCCCCTTTCCCAGCTAGAAACCCCCCAAAACGCTGTCTATGTCAAAGATGACACACTCTTTGTTAAAGTTAAAGTGGATATGGCAGGTTTAGGGGACCTCTAGGAGGTTTTTCTTTCCTCTGCTTCAGTATCAGTTCTGGGATCGTTGGATGGAGCTCTGCCTGACAGGAGCAGATAGAAGCTTTCTCTTTTAGTGGATTAATATGGAGGAAGGGTCAGGACGTGTCAAGATATTTTAATATCTTTATGTAGCAGCCACTGTGATACTGCACTGTACTACTGGACAGTAGCAGATCCGGCCCAAACTGTGCTTAGGTCCACACCAATCTGGAATCTGAAGACAATTACTGTCAGGTTAGGGTTGGTTAGGGTTTACCATGTGATCGACCCTTTGGCTTGGCCAGGTTCAGGCCAGAAGAGAGAAAAATGACCACACACTGGAGTTCATGTTAGCTTCCATCATGCTTTGTTTTGGTTTACTAGTGTACTTAATTTTATCAACTTTACAAAATGAACAATTCACTCACTCTTTCTGTAAAAGAGACAACTCAGGGTTTTTATTATCAACTAGGTCAAAACCTAGTATATGGCTGGACCGTGTATGAGTGTGCCACGTGCCACGGCCGACCAATGGTGTAACTAACTCCGCTGTTGAACTCCGCGGTTAAAGTGGGATTTGGCAGGTGGGGGAACCCTGTTTCGGAGGGAGGGGTTCAGAACAAAATAGTAATTTAAAACAAATTTCCTGCATTTCTACACCACCTAACCTCTTGGATTAAGTCAAGAAACAGCAACCCTGTATAATGTTAACCAAAAATGTAAAATTATGTTATATTACTAGATTTCAGCATTGAGGTGCTTACATTCATGATCTTGCATAGGCATACTAACCTAAAAACCTATTATTGGGAATCATGAGAAAGAATAAATTACAATATAATAATTATATAATAATAATAATATAATATATATAATAATATAATATAATAATCTGTGTATATTTCTCGCTATTCAGATGGTCTGAATAACTCTCTGCTGCCCGGTGCTGCTCTGTCTCGTCTGTCCTGCTGTCAGTTTCCTTTTTTCACGTCGCGACGTTATCAGTTATGAATTTGTTTTTCACTGCATGAGAAAATAGACTTGTGGCGTGAGAGCGTGTGAAAAATGTAAATTGCGTGAGTCTCTCGGTCAATTCGTGAGAGTTGGCAGCCCTGTGAACTCGCTTGTCATTATGATGTATGAAACTGCCAATCAGATTTATTTACTTATTAATCGAAGGTGCCGGAACGCTGTTCCGGATCGTTCCGGCCCACTTTAACCCCTGGCTGTAGACTGCTAATACAGAATAATAGTCCATACAGCCATACTGATCGTTCCAGCGCGTCCCGTCTCTCTCTCCACTGCTGTCGTCTCCACCCACGGCCCGCATCGATCCTGCCGATCCAAGCGCCAGGCGCTCTGTTACCCGTCGGTGCCGAAAACGCTGTTCGCCGGACACCGGGGGCGCATCGTCGTCGGGACCCCGCCGAAATCTCGTCCGGATCATCGGGAACAAATCGGCGCCCAGCTAGCGGCACTGGCCGGGACCGTGGCCCCGGGAAACTTCGGGAAGGTCGGCAATAAGCCGTCGGCGTGATGAAACCTCCATGCTTGTTTGTGTCTCTCTCAGAACAGAGGGGCTTCAGGTGGACTGAGCTCGCGCATATGCATCGACATAAACGGTGATATGATATAATTGTATAGATTCTACTTTAGCTTCAGCTTGCATGCATGATATTGGTCAGCCTGCTTACTGTGTGGGAGAAACGGGCTCCTGATCTCAGCGGAGAAACTAGACGGCGGAGAAAACGAAACTTAAATTTCTGGCTCTGTGATCCTATGATGTGCCACGTGCCACGGCCGACCAATGGTGTAACTTGATCAGTCAGTCAGTCAGTCAGTGACAGACATTCGCGTTTGTAGGGCTGGCCCCGCTGTTGCGGTCCAGCCAAAAAGGTACAAGGTCTTCATTTCATACATAAAATCAAAATACAATTTAAAGTGATTTCTTCAGTTCTATTTCTTTTGCCAACTTTACATTGTTAAAAGCTCTCATGCGCCTAAATGATATGCACATCTGTACATATGATTTATATACATAAACTGAAACAAAACCAACTCTATGGATATTCAACACTTATTGACAATGATATGAAATACAAAATACGTTTTTTAAATATTTACTTAAATACTTAAGGTAACCAGTACAGGATTTGTTCTAAAGACAATGAAATCCATCCTTATTACAGAAATAAAATCCAGTGGAAAGACAGCCACAGTAAGCTGATGTGAACGTTGATAAAGACCAGAGGGTCGGGGCTACTGAACAAAACATTGAAGCTGTTAGTTTGACAAACATTCGCTTTGACAGTTTATTTGCCTGCTTTAAAGATGAACAGTGAATATCTGTGATATTTTCAGTGGAATGTCTATGCTGGAAAATAGCACTTCCCATGTTTAGTTCAGTTCATTTTATTCATTATATTTTATTCTTATCAGCTTAGCCTCATTGAGATTAAGAATCTCTTTTTCAAGAGGGACCTGGCCAAGAAAAGCAGCACAAAGTTACAGACGCCACAACAAACATTTCATTACATTACAGCATCATACATGATTAACAAACGTTCTACATTTCATTATAAAAGCAATTTAAACTATGAGTAAAAACAATTACAATTTTCCACTTTCCTCCCTACATTTTACCATTGCTTTAAAATCATTCAATGAGACCAGCTCCTGTAACTTCAGGTCCTTCTGGAGCTCGTTCCCCGCCACAGGGGCTGAGAACTGAAACGCCTTTTTACCAAAACTCTGTACAGCCTTTTTTACATTCAGTAAAAGCAAGTTTTGTGAGCTTAACCGGTAATTTTTGTTTGTCTAATTGACAATATACATACATAATTAAAATGGGAGTTGTTTCAGTATAGCTTTATAAATAAAAACATACCAGTGACTCAGCCTACGTAATACCAGGGACGGCCAACCCACTTTCCGATAGAGAATACAGTGATGAGTTTTGCCCCCTGGTCCTGAACAATCTCAAAGCTCCAGCTCGACCATCAGTTCAAACAAATTATCCAGTCTTATGCAAGATGTGTGCTCCTGTTTCTGATTTAAACGGTGACCTTTTTTTATTGTACATATTTTAGTATTTTTCTTTTTCTGTACTGTTTTGTATGTTTTATTATGTAACTCCTGCTGACATTTCTTGGTCAGGTCTCCCTTGGAAAAGAGATTTTGAATCTCAATGGGAATTCCTGGTAAAATAAAGGCTAAATAAATAAATAAATAAATATTTACAGTTTGTTACAAACTTCAAAGCCCCATGATATAGTGTCCAGCAGACGCAACAAAGCCACAGGTGCATACATGTATAAAATGTCTCAATCGATTGCAGGTAGAAAAGTAGCTGAGACAAGCCTTTTTCTCACCTCAAAAGAAAAGCAGAACTTATTTCTAAAATAAAAACCCAGTTTGAGTCTAAGCCTTTTCACCAGGGACTCTATATGATACCTAAAAGGAAGATGGTAAGATGGATTGTTCAGATGGTCGGATCACAGCACTGTCAGTGTCTGTAGTTTGCATTGTGGATCCTTCTTCAAATCAGACAGCAACTTCAAACCTGATTCTCCTGGATCACTTCTGCTCAGCTCCAGCTCTCTCAGATGTGGGTTGGACCTCAGAGCCGAGGCGAGAGAGCCACAGCTCCTCTCTGTACAGAATGACAACCTGCAAAAGAAGAATAATAAAGTGTATAAGTCCACTGGTCATTTAATTGAGCCAAGCGATAGGGAAAGACACAGGAACCATGGAGAACAAGTTAACATGTCGTCCCCCCATGAATGATGCAGGCACTCCTTGGGCAAATCAGTAACTAGTAAACAAATGTTGTAGTGCCCCCCTGTGGCCAATCAGTGTAATTTTGAAAATGCTGAAAGAGTAATCACATCATTCCCCAAAGTTTCATCAAAAGCCAATAAGTGATGTCTGAGATATTGTGCGTGACGGACGTATGGAACGATAGTACCTCCGAAATTCATTGAGGGGAACAAAACAGAGTAAAGTTTTTAAGTTAGATTTAGAAAGCCTCACCTCAGTATCTCCAGCCTACACTGAGGTCTCCTCAGCCAATCAGAGAGCAGCTCCACCCCCTGGTCCTCCAGCTTGTTGTAGCGCAGGTCCAGCTCTTTAAGAGCAGAGAAACTGAGGGCAAGTGTCAGAGACTGGCTGCATCCCTTGGTGAACGAACAGAAGTCCAGCCTTGAAGGAGACAGGAGGAGTGAGATTTCTGTTTATTGTTATCAAAATCTGTAGACTGCCACACTGTCTTCACTCACAACTTGGGTTTTATTTAAAGATGCAACGTTTTGGTCAAGTGACCTTCGTCAGGTATTTACACATTGTGTCTTTAAACAAAAGCCTTGTGAGTGAAGACAATGTGTGGGAGATTTTTATTTTTTCTTTCCCCTCCTATGCAACTGGCACATAGATACAGTATCTTTTAAAAAAAAAAAAAGTTTATTACATACATACATCAGTAGTGCTCTTGCAAATGACCACATGCACATTTTGATTTGTTAATGGACACAGCCTGTGCCTCGCTGAGAAAATCACAATTGAGGTCATCATTGAGTGAACAAATCCAGACTCATGACAGTGTGGCACTGTCAAATACAGAAAACTGTAAATACGGTATGGAACATGTGGATAATACAATTTTAGGCAACAATAACCCCCCACAGGGCGGTCAGACGTCAGGGTCTGGAGCTGGTAGGGTTGAATCTGGGTCCTCTGGTGTAGCAACTGGTAATATAATAACTACCGCATTATGTAACAACTTGTCAAAATGGGTCATAAATGGAATAAAACTTGTTAAAGCTTGGGTAGGCAATTTATATTATAACCAATTTGCTAATATTTGAAATTCTTTTAACATCCCAACAGCTATCAGTAAATCATATGCTCTGAGAAAAAAAATCCGGTCTCTGTGGCTGTCCAAGGCTGTAATCAGCCACTCCAAAATATCAGGACATCCAGGTCTCAACAACCAATCAGGACAGCTCTTCTGCATGAAGGCGCCCCGCCCCCACCTGTCAATCACACATGCAGTAAGTCTAGACCTGCCTGTCCTGCAAACTGCAGAAAGAAAACTAATATATCCACAGAAGAAATGAGGTGAAACAGCCATAATCCAAACTGAACACTGGGACTGGAATAAACTTGTTGTGTGAGGAAGCCAGTTATTTTCCCTACTGCACAAGCCCGTTCGTCAGCAATTCAGCTCAGAATTCATTAAGTTTGCTCCTCTCATGCAGCCTGAGCCTGTTTGGAGGGAGGAGCTACAGGAGGGAGGGAGGAGGGGGGATTTTTTGTTGTGTACTTTCAAATTCCTGCTTCAAAAAGTTGCCTACCCCAGCTTCCTGCGGAGGGGGAAACAGAAAAGAATGTTTTCCTACAGGGATCAATAGAGGAGCACATTACATCACATTGATAATATTTTCCATCCGTGTTTGGTGCATCACAAAATTCACCAGCCACTTTCACTGTTTTAGCAGCTAACTAGCTGTGTAGAAAAGGACTCCAGATTACATATACATACCTGTATACCTGAATAACTTACCAACCACAGATAAACATTTACCAGTGTTGGAGATATTTTGTTAAAAGTCTAAATTAATTTGTAAATAGACGGGCAACACTGCCACTTTCGTTGTCCTGTAATAATGACAGGAAATCATGTATAACGAGCCAGTAATTATGCACAGTTGAGTGCAACAGACAGCTGAGAACACTGTGGAGAGCACACAGTCTTCTACCACACGTTAATTTCACTCAGTAATTTTGCTAAATTTATTTATATTTTTTTAGTTATTTATATTACACCATTGGCAATCATAGGCTGTAGCTTAAAGGATAAGGCTGGTGTTTTTTAATGCATTTCTTACCGTCAACAAATCCTATGAAAATAATAAAATCAGCAATGATTTTGTTTTGCCAACAAGTCTGGTCCATGTAGCCGGTGCCCAATGCAGCCATGTCCCAGCAGCCATAGAACTCCATTGTATTAAAAAATGGTTAAAAACCCGTCACAGAGCCATGCTGCTGCTCTGCAGCATATTTCATCATCAACATGCACCGGGCCGGACCACTTTTTCCTCAAACAACTTAATAATCCGGCTGTAAACACTTTGCGATCTCAGGAAAGTAGTTCCGTAGCACAGAAAATAGTCCCCAGCGTAATGAAGAATTTGTTCCCATTTGAATTTGATTTGGTAATAACTACAACAGTCTGATTTTCATGGTAACAGTTAGTGATTTTTAAAATCGAAACTATGTCTTTGTGAGCTGTATTTAAAGGTTTTTAGTTTACAATTGGAGCCAATGACTTCCGGGTTGACGGCTAAAAACGGAACGTGGGAAGTCAGAAAGTAACGGGAGGAGAGCAAACGCATTGTTGATTTTGTTATATTCATAGGATTTGTTGACGGTAAGCAATGCATTAAAAAACACCAGCCTTATTCTTTAATAAGTACAACATAGAAAGCTATTGGCCCAACAACCAGCATGTGTCTGCTGACTGCCCGATCACAAAAGTGTCTCACTGTCTCAGTAGTTGCAATTTCTTCTAGGTAAAAGGAGACGCTCACCTCAATGTCTCCAGTTTGCAGTTTGGATCCTTCAGCAGAACGGAGATCTCCGTCACCACAGTGTCTCTCAGGTAGTTTGCTCCCAGATTCAGCTTCATCAAGTGGGAGGGGTTTGAACTCAGAGCTGAAGCCAGAGCAGCACCACCTTGCTCTGTCAGTTTTACCCTGTAAAGCCTTCAGAAAAAAGAAATGGTTTTCCATCATCTCTCTGTAGGGCACAGATGTTGCTCAGCGCTGTTTACATGCTGTCAAAGCAGGGAAACTGCTTTTCAGTGGCTGAAGGAGTCTAACAAACTGATTTCAATATTTTACCGCTGCTGCATTACAGCTGACTAGATGTTTAGAATAGAATACGACTCAATATGATGGCTGGTTGCTTATAGATAAGACTAAACATGCCTTCACACAGTGAGCTACATGATCAACAAGTCACCTTTCTACAGCTTTTACTTGAAAGACTACAGGAATAAACATCTGAAAAGTGATGCTTGAGAACATCTGCCTCCATCGTTGGGTCGATGGTGAGTTCTGAAGTCAAGTTTTTTCTGTTTTTTCTGATTTCCTGATTAGCACTTGATTGATTGATTGATTGATTGATTTTATTTGATAGATTTTAAAGCACACATAGGTTTGAAGGCCCTTAGGCCACAACCATACACATATAAAATTGTCGAGGAATTCAACACACAATAAAGTCAAGAAGACTTATTTCCATTCTGGTCCTTGTTGTAAAAAAGCAATGGTCAGCACAGGCAGGTCTTGGCAATGCATGAATCACTTACGACATAAAAAACATTAACATTTGACTGTCAGCAGCTCAGCAGCCACTGCTCTTTCACTGCTCTTTTAAATTGGTTAGCAGTGACAATTTCTTTAATATGGGACGGCAATAAAAAAATTCCATTCTGTAGCTGCTGAGTACAAAAAGGTGTTTTTCCCTGATGCATTCTTAAACCTACAGGGGACAAAATCTGTTACATCGGCTCTAGTCACATATCCATGAGTATCACTGACGAGTTTAAAATAATTTTTTACATACTTGGGAATGGAGCCATTCATTATTCCGTGGGTAAGACCCAGCTTCAAATGTTTGACCCTGCTCTCAACTGACAACCATTTAAGTTGTGTGAATTGGGAGCTTCAACACAACTCTTATCAGTTTATTCTGAGATGTCTGTAATTTAGTTTTAATGTACTTAGGGGTACAGAAAGAGTGGGCAAGAACAAGCAGCCTTCATGTCATTAAAATAAAGCAAAAATAAATGAGGCCCTAAAACACTACCTTGAGGAAATCCACAGCTGTTGAGTCTTACCCGACAGAGTCTCATTGACTTCAACCTTCTGGTATCGTTCCGATAGATAAGATCTGATCTGACGTGCTACTTAGCTATGTTAACTCAACAAAACGATGTAATGCTATGAATGGCAACACCAAAGCAGCAAAAATACATGATTTACCTGTTCAAAACTTTGTAGGTGTGGACCAGAGCCTCTGGCCCCGCCCACAAAAATGACACTTATTGCTCTAAGGGGGGACACCACAGCATTTGTTTAATTGTCTGTATGTCAATCAAGAAACATGAGGGTACAAATTTTCTACTTATCACTCCACAACTCTGCATCATTTGTGGAGGACGACATGTTTACTGTTTACTTGTTTCAAACTATCATGAGGCAGGGATTCCTTGACCTGACTGTCTACTGTTGATCACAGTCAGTATGTACTGTACCACTATGTTAGTCTGTTAGAGTCTACTGTCCTGTACCATGTGTGTCAGTATGTCGCTGTAGTAATGTCACCATGATTAAATCCTGTACATTTAGTAGACTTGGAGAATGAGCTGACTCTGATTCTTACCATAGTCTCTCCAGCTGGCAGGCAGGATTCCTCAAGAAGTCAGAGAGCTGGGTGACTGCCTGGTCTCCCAAACTATTCCAGCTGAGATCCAGGTCTTTCATGTGAGATGGATTCAAGCTGAGAGCTGAAGTCAGAGACTCACATCCCTCTTCAGTAATGCCACAGCCACGTAACCTGCAGACAGAAAAGAAACATGACTCCAAACTCTCCAATACAGCTCTTAAATCTAGTCCAGTGGTTCTCTATTCCAGTCCTTGAGATCCAGAGTCCTGCTGGTTTTCATAGTCTAATACGGATTAGTTTACACCTGTCCACACTGAGGAAAGACCATGTGACAGCTTCGAAAGATGGCAAACGGGAAGGAACAGAGCCTATCAGAGCTGTCATGAGCATCATAGCTATAGTACGCAAGGCTGGCTCAGCATTTTTTGAATTTTTTTTTATTTAACCATTTATCCAGGTTAGCCTCACTGAGATTAAGAATCTATTTTTCAAGAGGGACCTGGCCAAGAAAAGCAGCACAAAGTTACAGACACTACAACAAACATTTCATTACATTACATTACAGCATTATACATGATTAACGTTCAATGTTTCATTATAAAAGCAATTTAAACTATGAGTGAAAACAATTACAATTTTCATTTTCCTCCCTACCTTTAACCATTGATTTAAAATCATTCAATGAGACAAGCTCCTGTACTTTCAGGTCCTTCTGGATACACCTTGCAGACTACGCAGTTGGATATCCCCACCATGAGGATCAGCCTACAACCTCACCACCCCGCTCCCATAGCCGGTGCAGTGGTAGAACGAGGACCTCATCCTCCACCAGTGGAAGCCACTCCAGCCAGAAGTCTAGCAAGCACTCTACCCTGGCATCTGTGGCCAAGCTTCCTTGGCAAGCTCTGTCCGGCATCCACGCAGCTATCCTAGAAGAGAAGAATGAAAGCGATGGAGCTTGAGGAACTTCGCCGTCAAGTAGAGGAGGATACCAGTGCTGATTTTGAGTGCCAGCAGCTTGACACCAAAGCCAGAGAGGCACAGCATCTCCAAGAGGAAGCCTATCAGGCTCATGAAGCCCTGACTAAGCGGCTGAACAGGCGGCGCTGTTTAACGAAGGCTGAGAATGACTGGAAAATTGCAAAGCTAGTCACCTCACTGCTACAAGAAGAAGAAGAGGACAATGCACCATCTGATGACGCAGTCACGACAAATAGCAATCGCCCTCTCCCCCAGGTGACACAGGCAGATAGTACATTCACTCTGTCTCACGACCAGCATTCAACCCCTCAGTATCCTGGTCCTGCTCCTCGCCCAGCCCATAGATTGCTGGATACACCACCTCAGATGATAGAATCCACAACAGCTCAGCCAGGTCCAGTAGCACCATTCCACCACCTCCTCCTACAACAGGGCCTAACCCCACTGCTGCAGCTCCTCCAGTGGTTCGTTGGAAGACAGAGCCTCATCATGTACTTGCTCCAACTCCTGCTTCAGCCTTGTTCCAGCCCTCTATTGTAGCACTGCCTCCATACATTCCTCCAGCCACAACTAATTATCCTCCAGTGTCACAGCTCCCACCTCCAGGTCTCAGCATTCCTAACCCAAGTACTGTCTATGCTACAGCTGGCCAGAACATGCCTTATCCAGCTCTCTCAGCTGACTGTGGTGCTCAACCTATCATGGCGGCACCACCACCCTCTCTGGCACCACCACCTGGGATAGAACTCTTGATAGCCTCAACCTATGGCATTCCTAGGCCATCATTCCCAGTGTTTGAGAGCGGACGGGAGAGCGACTTCACCTTGCTCAAGATGGCACTGGATAATTTGTTAAGCCCTCAAGGACATCTGAGCGAACAATACAAGTTCCAAATATTACTTGATCAGCTGAAGTTGCCCAGTGCACTCCAATTGGCTAAATCATATATGCATGACTTGAGGCCCTACACTACAGCACTTCAGGCATTCCAAGAGAAATATGGACAACCCAGACAGCTGGTTCAGAGGGATATGCAGATGTATTTGATGCCTTTGCGCAGTCTGTCCACTCTCTGGTGGGCATGTTGAGAACACTTGAGGGGCATAACAGCTACGAACTTCGCTGTGGGTCCCACGTCGATCGACTCCTGGGTAAGCTGCCACCAAGCTACAGGGATGGATTCGTTGAATACTGCATTTGCCGTGGCACCCTGCAAACAGGGACAGACAGGACCTACTCCTTACCAGATCTGGCAGCCTGGCTACAGACTAAATCTCAGGCCAAGCGCACATCCAACCGAGCTGCTATTTTGTACCAGGCTGATACATCTAAAGCAACAAAGAAAGACCATCACCTCGCACACTCTAAGGAGAAATCAACATTGGTGTTCTTCAACAAAGAAGAACAAACCAAACCCATTATAAGGCTAATTCCGAACTAAAGCCCTATTGTCCTCATTGCAATAATAAGGAACATTTTCTGAACTCCTGCACTGAGTTCAAGAAACTCAACCCAAGACAGATGGCCATGTGGATAAAGGATGGAAAACGGTGCTGGAAATGCGGACAGTGACATACACTAGACGCCTGCACCTTAAAGAAACCGTACAAAAGCTGGAAGGAGTTGCACCTCACTGTGCTCCATGACGCTGTCCAAAAGGCCCTAGGCTCCGTGCTACTTCTATTTCAACCACCCTAACCGCTCCCAAAAGGTTATGCTTAAGGTGGTCAAGGTCATCTTACATAACAGAGGTCACACCATGGAGACTTATGCAGTGCTTGATGATGGCTCTGAGCAAAGTATTGTCCTACCTCAAGTCATCCACCAGCTGAACCTCACCCAGACACCAGAGTCTACTCTTGCGGACTGTACGCCAGAAGGTTGAGCTGCTCCAGGGTGCCTCTGTGACTTTGGAGGTATCTCCTGTGTCCGAGCCTTCGAAAAGGTACCAGATAGCACATGCTTTCACAGCCGAAGGATTGGGCCTCACCGAGCATTCATACCCTGTTGCTATGCTACAGAAGTGATATCAGCACCTGAGAGGTCTGCCTTTGCCCCCAATTGACTGTGCCCAGCCACTCCTCCTTATTGCTTCAAACATGCCACACACCTCCATCAAGCCAAGGAGAGAAGGACCATTAGGTGGACCCACTGCTGTCTGTACCCAGCTCGGTTGGGCACTCCAGGGCCCGACCAACCACATCCAGTTGCAGCCCTCAGAACAACAGTGTCTCCACATCTCCATTACCCCTTCATCTACTGAGCTCCTTTGGGATGTAGTGCGTCTGTGGCAGGTAGATACTCTTCCCTTTGTCAATGAGAAGACAGCCACCCGCTCAAAGCAGGATCAACAGGCCATCGCCCTTCTCCAGGCATACACTGTCAGAGTAGATGTCGAAAGCATCTAGCGTTATGCTACACCCCCTTCTACGCCGGACACCTGTATTGTCATTAACAGCACCAAAGGAGGCAGTGCTACCCAGTGGTTATGGAACATTGAGCACAGACTGTTGAAGGATCCCATCCGTGCTAAAACGTACTGCAAAGAGATCCTCAAGCTGCAGCAGGCAGGATATGTTTCCAAGATATCCCCTGAGGAAGCATCTCAGTCCACAGAGTCTTGGTTCATCCCCCACCATATGGTGAGGCATAATAGCAAAGACAGGATTGTCTTTAACTGCTCGGCGTCCTTCTCAGATTCCAGCAACACACAGTGGCAGTAAGCGGAGACATCAAAGGGATGTTCCACCAGATCTGCTTGCTGCCAACTGACAAGCCAATACTGTGATTTCTCTGGAGAGATATGCAGCGGGACTCAGAGCCGGACATTTATGAGTGGCAGGTGCTACCGTTTGGGACTACGTGCAGTCCCTGCTGCACCATCTATGCCCTGCAACGCCACACGCAGGAGAACGGCAGCCACAATCCAGTCCTACTGGAGATAGTGGAGCGGTCATTTTATGTTGACAACTGCCTTCACAGCACCAGCACACCACAAGAAGCCAGAGACATTGTGGATGGACTGTGTCAGCTACTACTCTCTGGAGGCTTCGAGATCTGTCAGTGGGCCAGTAATGTTCCAGCCATCATCGAACCTTCCCACCGAAGCTCGATCTGAAAGCAGTGAACTGTGGCTCTCTAAGAGTAGCACTGACATCCAAGAGCTGACTCTGGGTCTTGGGTGGAACTGCATGAGTGACACCATTGGATACAGACCATAGGTCCAGAAGATCTCCGAGCACATGATGAGGAACATCTACAAGGTGCTTGCATCCCAGTATGACCCGCTGGGGTACATAGTGCCTTTCCCCACGCGGGCAAAGGTCCTCGTTCAGGATCTCTGGAAGGAGAATATTGGCTAGCCTGGAAGTGGGAGCTTCCAACCCTGCAGCACCTGGAGTTCCCTCGTACCTACGCGCCTCACACTCCTGGAGCCACCAGAGAGCTCCAGATATTTTGTGATGCATCAGAGCAGGCATATGGCTCTGTCGCCTACATGCGCATTGTGGACAGCCAGGGCCAGATTCACGTGTCATTTATGCTCGCAAGGTCACGTGTAGCACCCAGGAAGCAATTGTCAATACCTCACCTAGAGCTGAGTGCTGGACTTACTGGAGCTCAACTTGCCAGTCTCCACCAGACCGAACTGACAGTGCCAATCCATCGTGTCATCTTCTGGTCAGATTCCACTACTGTTTTGCATTGGTTTTACTCAGAATCCAGCTGATACGAGGTTTTTGTTGGAACTCATGTCGTCGAGATTCAGTCCTTCACTGACGTACAGAACTGGAGATTTGTGGAGTCTACCAGAAATCCAGCTGACTGCATCACCTGTGGCCTGACCCTGGAGGAACTGGCAGGTCCACACCATTGGCACCAGGGACTGGATTTCCTCTACCAGGCTTCAACTCATTGGCCTGTTATGCCATCCACAAACCAGGAGCCTGACAACAACAAGCTCAAGTCATCAGCCGTCATCGGGACTGCGGCAGTCAACCCTAGTCCTCAGCTACCCAATGTTAGCCAGTTCTCGACCTGGATGGAGCTGGTTCATGCTACAGCCGCGGCCTTTCGCAGCATGGCTCATCTGGGCGATAATGCAGCTGCTGATGCAGAAGGCTGTCACTGCTGAAAACCTCCTACTAGCACTGGCTCAGGCAGTGTCATTCCCCGAGGAGGTGCAGGCCCTCAAGGCCAATAGGTTATTACCAACTGACAGCCGTCTGGGGGCACTCTCACCTGAGTATGATGAAACTACAGGTCTCGTGCGCGTTGGTGGGAGGTTGAGACAGGCTGAAAACCTGGAGATGGATACCATCCATCCTATAGTCCTGGACCCACATCACCAGGTAACTAAATTGCTCATCTCATTACGACCAGAAGCTGGCGCCCCAGGGCCAGAGAGGGTCCTCGCTGAACTCTGTCGCCGGTATTGGGTCATGCGTGGGAGGGAGGCGATTCGCAAACACCAGCACACATGCCAGGACTGCCGCCGGTGGGGAGCTAAACCTGACATCCCAAAGATGGCGGACCTTCCACCCTCTCGTCTGCGCCTCTTCAAACCACCCTTCTACTCTACAGGAGTGGGCTGTTTTGGGCCATTCACTGTCAGAGTGGGAAGGCATGAGAAAAGGTGGGGGATTGTCTACAAGTGTGTGACTACACGTTGCATACACTTGGATCTCCTGGAGAGCTTGGATTAGGGATGTCAGTTTCGGTTAATTTTGCTTTCGATAGGCTGACACCCATTAACCGGTAACTAACCGGTTAATTTTTAAGAAAAAACACTTAATGACGTGAAATACAAGAAAGTGGCACTTTCCTTTTAGTCCGGCGCTCCATTGACTCAATGAGCTTTTTATATTATGTTATATTAGTAGATTTCAGCATTGAGGTACTTACATTCATGATTTTGCATAGGCATACTAACCTAAAAACCTATTATTGGGAATCGCAAGAAAGTTTCAGAGCGACAGATACACAGAGCATCCCCGTAACCATAGCAACGCACTCACTCCTGCCTGCATGCGCACGGTGCGAGAGGACAGGGAGAGACGCAGAAGAGCTGCTGACTGAGATTATTCTGAGCAGCATGCATGGTAATAAATTACAATATAATAGATTTGTGTATATTTCTCACTTTCCCCTAATGGTCTGAATAACTCGCTGCTGCACAGTGCTGCTCTGTCTTGTCTGTCCGTGCGCTGTCAGTGTCTCTTTTTGCGCCGCGACGTTATCAGTTATGAATTTGTTTTTCGCTGCGTAAGAAAATGGACTTGTGGCGTGAGAGCCAGTGAAAAGTGTCAGTTGTCTCTCAGTCAATGCGTGAGAGTTGGCAGTCCTGCTCAGACTGCTAGTTGAGCGGAGTGTGTATGCAAATTAACCTATAGACCGACATGCGTAACCGGTCAAAAATATTCTCGGTGGTTAACCAATTAACGGTTAACCATTGACATCCCTAGCTTGGATACTGACGCCTTCTTGATGTCACTATGGCGGTTTATCTCCCAATGTGGCAAGCCCCATGAGATCCTGTGTGACAATGGAACCAACTTTGTTGGAGGAGAGAGAGATCCGAGAGGCCTTCACTTCCATGGCCCCTCACCTACAGGAGCAGCTGGCTGAACAGCAAATGCGCTTTCAGTTTAACCCCCCTTGTGCTCCTCACTTTGGGGGTACCTGGGAGAGAGAAGTGAAGTCAGTGAAGACCGCTCTCCAGGTGATCCTCAAGGAACAGGTAGTACCAGAATCTGTGTTGCTGACCATCCTCGTCGAAGTGGAGGGAATGTTAAACGCCAAGCCTCTGGGTTACCTATCATCTGACGTGGCCGACACAGACCCATTCACGCCCAGTATCCTGCTTATGGGCAAGCATGATTCAGCTCTTCCTCAAGCCCTCTATGAGTCCAGTAACCTGCTAGGGAGGCGACGGCTGAAGCATAGCCAAGTGCTAGCTGACCATTTCTAGTCTGCGTTCATATGCCACTACTTACCCACTCTGCAAGAGAGACAGAAGTGGAGAACTGATGGCAAGGAGCTCTCCGTCGGCCAGGTGGTCCTGATTGTAGATCCATAGCTTCCACGTGCCCTTTGGCCCGTGGGTAAGGTGACTCAGACTTACCCAGGAGTTGATGGACACATTCAGACTGCTTCTGTCCAAGTGAAAGACCAGACTTATGTGTGACCGGTAGCCCAGTTGGTCCTGCTCTCGAAGATTGAAGACGATCATAAGGACTGTGACTGATAGACTTTCTTATGACGTTCAAATGTCCAGATGGACATTTGGGGGTGGCTGCGTGAGAAAGCCTGCAGTGAGTTTAGAGTGACTGTGAGACAGCTTAACGAGCCCCGTAGCAACCCCAGTAATGCCTTAATTGCCTGCATTACTTTCAGTTTGCAGAGACGGAGTTGAGGAGGAACACAGGCATTTTTCCTCTACAACTTTTCCTTTGTGCATGAATGAACATGATGTAAGTTGTTTCTTTACAATTATATGTTCCCACTCAGCAGTTATCATTTATTAGTATGTTTGCCTTAAACTATGATTATATAATCATATATATTTTTTGGTAATAATTGATTCCCACGGTTAATTGATTTGAGAGCACACCGCATGACAGATATATTTTGTGTTTGCTTATTTGGTCAGCACATTATAACTGCTAGTAGCCTTCTTGTGATGTGTATTAACACTTAGTTTAATTATTTGAGAATTATCTTGAGAAGTATACATGCCTATACTATTAAAATGATCAAAGTGTTGTTATCATCAGGCTGTATAAATTATCATAAACTCCATCGAGTTGAAATCATTTAATGTTGTGATAGGTTCATTGTTGACACTGAGTAATTAAGATGTAGCTTTATTATTGCTGCTAATAGGATAGCTGATGTTAAATTGTTGTTAAAGCAGTATTGTAAAGGTTTGAAACATCTGTATACTTGCCCGTTAATTCATATATTCATTGTTTGTTATTGTTTTCTCTCTTTGTAGACCACACACATCCAACCGTCTACTTTATTTCATGTAATAAAGTCCATCGAACTGAACATTTTCTCTGACCCCATTCTCTGACCGGAATTTCATCCATATCTGCCGGCCCAATATGGATTATTTAATGATATGCATACACATTGAAATTCGATTTACCTGATGGGATTACTTATATGTGTATATGCAGATAGAAGGAAATTATGTTGTGTGTTAGTCTTTGTTGTAGTCATTGTTTGGTATTCTGTGTTTTGCTGTAGGACCCCCTCGAAAACGAGATGATACATCTCAAGGGGTTTATCCTGTCAATAAACTTATAAGAATAACTGACTGTGTCATCTGCATATAAATGAAAACTATCATTTTCCATACTTTTGCCAACATTAGTTATATAAATTGCATGAACAGCATGTTGGTTACACCAACTAAAGCTATGGCAAGATGTAGAGGAAGACTGCCCCTTAAGTCTGGAGGGGTGGAAGATTCTTCACAGGCAGATAACATGGCAACAGATGTTGGCATGGACATGACTGGGAGCGTCCTATGGGGGATACAACACACCAGATGACAATACAATACCCAATTAAATGGGTAATGCGTCTCTTTGCTCCGTTGTGGCATTTAAAAAAATTACACTTATGCTCTAAGGGAGGACACCACAACAATTAATTTAATTGTCTGTATGTCAGTCAAGAAACATGAGAGAACAAATTTTCTACTTAAAGCTCCACAACTCTGCATCATTTGTGGAGGACGACATGTTTACTTGTTTCAAACTATCATGAGGTAGGGATTCTTTGACCTGTCTACTGTTGATCACAGTCAGCATGTACTGTACCACTATGTTAGTCTGTTAGAGTCTGCTGTCCATTACCATGTGTGTCAGTATGTCGCTGCAGTAATGTCACCATGGTTGATTCTGACTCTGATTCTTACCATAGTCTCTCCAGCTGGCAGGCAGGATTCCTCAGGAAGTCAGAGAGCTGGGTGACTGCCTGGTCTCCCAAACTATTCCGGCTGAGATCCAGGTCTTTCAGGTGAGATGGATTCAAGCTGAGAGCTGAAGTCAGAGACTCACATCCCTTTTCAGTAATGTCAGAGCCATGTAACCTGCAGACAGAAAAGAAACATGACTCCAAACTCTCTCTATACTCTATTCCAGTCCTTGGGAAGTTTTGTGGGCGGAATCGGTAATTTCTAATTGCAAACAGAACAGCTTGAAAACCTATACAGTTTAATTAATTACAAAGAGTTTAAATAGTAAGTAAGTAAGATTTTATTTATATAGCACCTTTTTAAAATAAAGTTACAAAGTTACAAAGTCGAGACCAGACCAATGCGAGTCCATTTTCAAGACCATGTAATCAGAGTGATGGCTCAACATTTATACCATTTCTCTGCTAAAATTCAAAAAGAGAGAAAGCATTATTTAGGAATTTAAGTCAAATACAAATGGATGTACAGTATGTACTCAGGCAGCAGGCAAACATTTGATCTGAAACATTGCAATTCAATTTCACTGACCTTTGGAAAGGCTCAAGACAGTGGGCAGAATGAAACAGAAGTGTTAAAACACCCTGAGCTCAGAGCTTCACTAAAACATTAAAAATTATTATCAGGTTATAGCTGACTCTAAGATCACTCTAAGATTTTCATAATTTACTGTCATGTATAGGCTGCAAGCTGTTTTTATGTTATAGTGTTTTGTCTTTGACCAATGTGACAACTCGCCCCGCTCTCCCCTACTCAATCTGCCAGAGCCCCGCTGTGCAGACGAAAGTGAAACTTAAAATTCCACAATTTACTCGCCTGTGTTAGTAACGGTACACACAGTAACCTGATAACACGTCTTCTGCTGCACTACAGACTTTAACGGTAATGTTATTACCTTGTGGAATTTAAGTAATGTTAGTGAAATTATAATTTAACTGATAACTGTCTCGCAATGCTTTAATGCAGCGCGTTGAATTGAACTGAACTGAACGGGCCATGGGCCTGTATAGAATTGGTGCTTGTTCTTAGAACTTGTTTTGCAAAACTCTGATTTCTGTAGGCAAATTATATTATCTCATTCTCTCCTCTTCAGCCACACATGGTGCTCTCTCCTCCTGTATCCTGCGTTCTCTTTCTTGGGGCAGCTCAGAGGGGGGTGAGGGTGGCAGCGGTTAATGGTTAATACATTTTCAAACTTAAAATAAGCAAAGTTACTGGTTGCAATTTGAAGGGGGAAGTTTTACATGCAATCACAGTGAGCAATAAATAAATCAGACAATGCACCGGCAGATAATGAATGATGTTACTGCAATTGTGGTCTCGACTGGTCTTGAAATAAAATTCAGAGTCCTCTTTGTCCGAGACCGAGTCAAGACCGAGTAAAAAATGCAGTCGATTCCGAGACGAGACCGAGACCATCACAATGTGGTCTTAAGACCGGTCTCGAGACCAAGACCGATCTCGAGTACTACAACACTAGAAGTAGGTGTAGTAACACTTGTATTAGTGGTAGTGGTAGGGGAAAGCATTTGTCATTCTAGTAGTTGTATAATAACAGTAGCAGCAGTAGAAGTAGCAGTAGTAGTGTATAGCAGTAATACCATTAGTAATTTTAGTGGTTGTAGAGGGAGTAACACAATTAGTAGTAGTAGTAGTGGTATTAGTTGCAGTAGTAGTTGTAGTAGAAACAGTAGTAGTTGTAGTAGTAGTAGTTGTAGTAGAAACAGTAGAATTAGTAGTAGCAATAGCAGTTGTGATGGAAGTAGCTGTAGGTGTAGTGGTAACTACTACTAGGGGGTTGAAGTAGTAGTAGCATTCGTAGTGACACAAGTAGAAATAGAAGTAGTGGTAGGCAGCAGTGGTAGGTAGTCGTAGTAACAGTAGTTCAAATAATAGTAGCATAAACAGTAGTTGTTAACAGTATTAGTAGTAGTAGTCATAGTAGTAGCAGCAGTAGTAATAGGCTACTAAGTAGTACATAGTTTCAGTGTTTGAAATAGTTTAATTAGTAGTTTAAATGGTAGCAGTTGTAGTAGGGTGTGTGTGGTGTATGTCTGTATACATGTATGTTGTGTGTGGACATGCGTTTGTATGTGTTATGTGTGTGAACGTGTGTGTGAACGTGTGTGTGTGTGTGTTTATTAGCAGCATCACTACTAGTTGTAGCAGTAGTACTACCAGTAAGGAGTGTCACGATCTCAGCCAGCACCTGCGCTCTCTCTCTCTCTCTCTCTCTCTCTCTCTCTCTCTCTCGTCACCAGCTGCTGCTCACTCCCTAATCAGCCACTCTATATAAGACTGTGGTGACTGAGCTTAGTATCAGTTGTAGTAGTGTGTGTGTGTCTTTCTTTATGGACATGTCTGTGTGTGTCTGTGTACCTGTGTGTGTATGTGTGAATAACAGTTCAAGTGTTTGTAGCAGTTGAAAGTTGAAGAAGTTAAAATAGTTTAGTATTAGTATACCATAGCCTCTCCAGCTGGCAGGCAGGATTCCTCAGGAAGTCAGAGAGCTGGGTGACTGCCTGGATCCCCAAACTATTCTGACTCAGATCCAGGTCTTTCAGGTGAGATGGGTTCAAGCTGAGAGCTGAATCCAGAGACTCACATCCCTCTCCAGTAATGCCACAGCCATGTAACCTGCAGAGAGAAAAGAAACATGACTCCAAACTCTCCAATACAGCTCTTAAATCTAGTCCAGTGGTTATCTATTCCAGTCCTTGAGATCCAGAGTCCTGCTGGTTCTAATAGTCTAATACAGACTGGCTTACACCTGTCCACACTGAGGAAAGACCATGTGACAGCTTAGAAAGACGGCTAACGGGAAGTAACAGACCCTGCGAATGCGTGGATCTAGGCTAATTGACCGCGTGAGCACGAAGGTATGATTCTTCCGGTATCCTCTCATTAGGTGCTGGTCTCCCCTCGATCTATTCTTAAGGCTCCCCACAGATCAGACCAGGAGAACGGCTTGGGACACCGACGGGAGAGATCGTGGCCGGTGGCTTGCTCGGCTGGCTGGGGCCGAACCACAGAGAAGTGGTGGACAAGGCTGGTGATGACGTGAAGGAGGAAAACCCAGACGGAATCGCTGCAATAAGGGAAGTAAACCAATCAAATAGGAACGGACTTGGGAACTGTGCAATATTGTGGTTGACAACCTGGGGACTGTGCAATATTGTGTTAATGGGAAAACCTGGATCTGGATTTTTACTGTTTGCTAATACTATGGCCTGGAGCATTTTTAAAGGAAATCCTCCTCATCACTGTTGTTGTGCAAAGAAATTGCCGGCTTGTTCCAGGACTGGCGGAGGAGAGGGCATAAAGAGGAGAGGGAAGTGGAACGGGACCAAGGACGGCACCTGTACATTCCCACGTTTTGAATTAAACTGTTCCTCTTTTTGTTGCCTATTCCTTGTTCCAGGACCAGAGGAGAAGGGGGCCCAAAGAGGACTACACCTGTACACTCCTACATTTTAAATAAATGTTCCTCTTTGTTATACTAATCGCTGTATGTGTCTTGGTCGTTGTAGTTCCTTCCCAACTGGTCCCACTAATATTGAACCTGAGTCCTGGTGCTCATTCAAAACCTCAGGTGGTGTTGTCGTAACACTGCCACAGCAGGAAAACTGCTTTTCAGTGGCTGAAGGTGTCTAACAAACTGATTTCAATATTTTACCAGCTGACTAGATGTTTAGAATAGAATACGACTCAATATGATGGCTGGTTGCTTATAGATAAGACTAATCATGCCTTCACACTGTGAGCTACATGATCAGTAAATCATCTTTCTACAGCTTTTACTTGAAAGACTACAGGAATAAACATCTGAAAAGTGATGCTTGAGAATGTCTGCCTCCATCATTGGGTCGATGGTGAACTCTTTAGTAAAGTTTTTTCTGTTTTGCTTCCAAGATTTCCTGATTAACACTTGCTAATTAGCTATGTTAACTCAACAAAATGATGTAATGCTATGAAAGGCAACACCAAAGCAGCAAAAATACATGATTTACCAGTTCAAATCTTTGTAGCTGCAGACCGGAGCCACTGGCCCCGCCCACGATCGGTCAGAAAAGAGAGACATATCAACCTAGTTGCTTGCAGTGTGAACGCATGGTAACTTAACCATAGACCAGTGGTTGCTGGTCATTTTACTGCCTGCATGTTGCACCTGTGCACTCATCCCCTTTTTTTAAGCTAATTGGTCGCACAGTGAAATCGGGGGAGGAACAATATCTCGGACTGATTGGATTTTAATGAAACTTCGGGTAATGATGCGTCTCTGCTCCGTTCTGGTATTTTCAAAATTACACTGATTGCTCTAAGAGGGGATGCCACAACATTTGTTTAATTGTCTGTATGTCAGTCAAGAAACATGAGGGAACAAATTTTTCACTTATCGTCCCACAACGTTTACTGATTCAAACTATCATGAGGCAGGGATTCCTTGACCTGACTGTCTACTTTTGATCACAGTCAGTATGTACTGTACCACTATGTTAGTCTGTTAGAGTCTGCTGTCCTGTACCATGTGTGTCTGTATGTCGCTGTAGTAATGTCACCATGATTAAATCCTGTACATTTAGTAGACTTGGGGAATGAACAGACTCTGATTCTTACCATAGTCTCCCCAGCTGGCAGGCAGGATTCCTGAGGAAGCCAGAGAGCTGGGTGACTGCCTGGTCTCCCAAACTATTCCAGCTGAGATCCAGGTCTTTCAGGTGAGATGGATTCAAGCTGAGAGCTGAAGTCAGAGACTTACATCCCTCTTCAGTAATGCCACAGCCATGTAACCTGCAGAGAGAAAAGAAACATGACTCCAAACTCTCCAATACAGCTCTTAAATCTAGTCCAGTGGTTCTCTATTCCAGTCCTTGGGATCCAGAGTCCTGCTGGTTTTCATTCTAGTAGTCTAATACAGACTGGCTTACACCTGTCCACACTGAGGAAAGACCATGTGACAGCTTAGAAAGACGGCTAACGGGAAGGAACGGACCCTATCAGAGCTGTCATGGGCATCATAGCTACAGTACCCAAGGCTGACTCAGCATGTTGGTTACAACAACTAAACCTATGGCAAGATGTAGAGGAAGAATGTCCCTTGAGTCGGGAGGGGTGGAAGATACTTCACAGGAAGATAACATGGCAACAGATGATGGCATGGACATGACTGGGAGCATCCTATGGGGGATACAACACACCAGTTCTTGAGGTTTTAATGGAAACAAATAATCTACAGATGGAGCAGCATGACATTTTCAAATATTGAAAGAGAGTCTGTATAAAGTCAGTTTCAACCCATATGTCTCCTCAATGTAGAAGGAAAGATTTTCTTTTATGTGACAGTACTACTGATGTGACTGACACATCAGGAATATCAGGCCTCTCAGGGTGTTTAGGACACGCTAACGTCATGTGGCACCAAATCTAATCAACCACACAACACTAGAGAGATCTCCAAGTTGTATTTCTAGACCTGGAAAATGCATTTGGTGGTGCGACACAACTTTCTGTGGGAAGCTTGTGATTTTACCAATGTAATAAAAAAAAAATCCAGTTAAGGCCTATTGAAATCTAACATAAAACTCTGATCACTCACTGACAGCATCTCAAAATTGGTATTATGTCGAGGTACCATATTTTAAAGGATTTTAGAACAGCTCCATCCTCCTGTTTTGGGGGTTATAGCAGTTGTAGCTCATTTCATTTATTCACCATTAGATATGCCATGAGTAGGTTATTGAGAAACAGTCGAAGGCATATTTCTCCCAGTGTAAGTCTCTCATAGCTGTCAAACACAAATCACCAAACACATACAGCAGTGCAATATACAGTACAGTACAGCAGCTAAACTGATTTTTATGGCCTATTGGTGCAAATGGTCAAACTAAATGGTCAAACAGTGTCATCATTACCTCAGTCTCTGGAGTTTGCAGTGTGGGTTTTGCAGGCCACTGGAGAGCAGCTTCACTCCAGAGTTCTGCAGTTTATTTCTGCTCAGGTCTAACTCCTCCAGACCAGACGTATTTGAGCTGATAGCTGAAGCAACAGACCTGCAGCATTTGTCAGTGAGGTTACAGTCACCAAGCCTGATGAGAAAAAACAACAAGACTGTTAACATGGACACAGATTTAACATAACAGCAGAGTGAAGGTTCAGAAAGAATTTCATAGTGAAACAGTCCAAAACTTCACCAAGACTCCAACAATGTTGTGTTTGTATAGTTGTAGGATGAGTATGTAAATCACTTCTACCATGGGCAGGACAACATAACAGAAAGAACTACATGAAAAACTTTTCTTTAACTTTGAGGTAACTAAATCCCAATTCCAAAGGCAGCTACAAAGGCCAGTTACATTACGTTGAAATTAACACTATGTGTCATCTTTAAAAGAGCTCTCACAATCACCACTTCTATAAAGGAGTGTTCACAGCAAAATAGGGCTCAAATAATTAAGCCAGCTGTGTTACACAACATTAGTACTGGTATGGTGCCACCCACTGGAAGATATTAGGATTAATGGTTGCATTGCATGGCTATATAATGAACCAGGGGCATCTCAGCGTGCTAACACTGTTCCCTCATGATGTTCTCTTATTCTAAGGTGATAATGTGGTTTCATGAACAGCAGGATGAAGTCAAACTCATGGCCTCAACCAGCAGATCTAAACATCATTGACCCTTTATAGGTAGTCAACCTCCTCCTTCAGGCTCTAATATCCCACTACAGAGGTTCAGGAGCCAGGATGAAAGCAGGAGGACTGAAGCTGTTTTGAAGGCAAAGGGTAGCTCTAGTCCTAATTAGCTAATTGATATTCATATATAGGTGTTTCTGTTATGTTGTTCACCCCTGTATCTAATCTTTAATGCAATCATCTGAAACCTTCAGCGTGGTTGCGTGCCTCAGTGTTCTGATAGGCCAAATACTTACAAAGCTTTCTTTGATACTTTGAGCACTGGCTGCAGCCTCTCCAGAACATCATCTGATCTGAAGTATTTCTTCAGCTCAAATACATCCAAATCTTCATTAGAAGTAAGCAACACAAAGGCCAGAGCTGACCAATGTTCAGGTGAAATTTTGCTGAGATCTCCTGAGTCCAGGTGTTCTTGGACTTGCTTTACCAGAGATTGGTCACCCAGCTCATTCAAACAGTGGAATAGATTGGTGCTCTTCTCAGTAAAGGTGACCTTCCTGATCATCTTGTGAATGTAGTTGACTGTCTTCTGATTGCTCTGCAGCCTTCTTTCTTTACGTCCTAACATTCCCTGAAGAAGTTTCTGATTCTTCTTCTGTGAGAGACCCAGCAGGAAGCGCAGAAACAAGTCCCAACGGCCATAAGAGTTCTTCAAAGCCTTATCCACTGCACTCTTGTGGAGGAAGACAAAAGGGATTTCTCCTGTCTCTGTTCGCACTTTTGCACTTGTTTGGCTGGAAAGTAGATTGTCTCCCCTATCTATGAAGGTGACCAATACATACAGAGCAGCAAGAAACTCCTGAACGCTTAGATGGACAAAAGAGTAAATCTCCTCTCTGTGAAGACCAGATTCCTTCCTTATGATCTGTGTACAAACTCCAGAATAAACTGCGGCGTCTTTCACATCAATGTCACAAGTTTTTAGATCATCTGCATAGAAGATTAGATTACCCTTATTTAGCTGTTTGAAGGCCAGCTTTCCCAATTTCATGATCACATCATCATCTGTTTCACCTTCCTGACAATACTTCTGGTGTTTCAGCTTTGTCTGGATGATCAGGAAGTGTGTGTACATTTCAGTCAGAGTCTTGGGCAACTCTTTGCCTTCTTTGTCTTTCTGACTTTCCATTAGGAGACTTTCCAGAGCTGTGGCTGTAATCCAGCAGAACACTGGAATGTGGCACATGATGTCCAGGCTTCTTAGCGACTTTATATGGGTGAAGATTTTTTGAGCCATATCCTTGTCACTGATATTCTTCTGGAAGTATTCCTTCTTCTGGTCATCGTTAAAGCCTCGTACCTCAGTAACCCGGTCAACATACTTAAGAGGGATCTGATTGGCTGCAGCTGGTCTACCTGTGATCCAGACCAAGGCTTTGTGAAGCAGTTGCCCATTGATGAGGTTGGTCAGCAGAATGTCTATTGAGGTAGTCTTTGTAATATCGCGGCACATCTCATTTCCCTTAAAATCTAGGGGGAATTTGCTCTCATCCAGACCGTCAAGGATGAACAAAACACTGGACTTGTTGTAGTCTGAGATTTCCAAATCTGTCATTTCAACAAAAAAGTCACAAATTAACTCAATAAAATTAAATTGTCTATGTTTTTTCAAATTCAAGTCTCGGAATGAGAACGGAAATACAAACTGGATGGTTTGATTGGCTTCCTCGAATGCCCAGTCATGCGTAAATTTCTGCACTGCGACAGTTTTTCCGATGCCGGGAATTCCCTTTGTCAGAACTCTTTGGGGAGGTTTTTCTTGGTTTGGCAAAGCTTTAAAAATGTCATTGATTTGGATTGCCGTCTCATGAGTTGCAGATCTTCTGGGTTCTGCTTCAATCACTTCATGTTCACTATTAACCTCTCCACCACCTCCTTCTGTGATGTGAAGCTCTGTATAGATCTTTTTTAAAAGAGTAGATGACCCATCTTCATTTGTTCCTTGAAAAAGGTCTTTTGTTGTATTCTGAAGGTAAGATTTCAGGTCAGCTTGGCATCTGAGGATGTTCTCTGAAAGATGAAAACATTATTACATGACTACCAATTATTTGCTCATACTCCACAAAATCTTAATAATTAATTCTAGTCATGTTTTAATGACAAATGTTAATACTACTACTAATAATAATAATAAATATAGCCGCAAGCAGCGATTGAGGGGTCCAAGCACAATTTGATAGACATACAGATACACAAAACATTACAGAAGGTAGAAAGACACACACAAAAACTGACATGTTGTGAAGTTCGAACATGCAGTCTAACACCGGCTTTTGTGTTGGCCCAGGACTTCTGTCAAGTTAATCTTTTCATATGGTCATTTGTCCAATAATTAGAAACTTAAGACATTATGCATAGTTATCACAAGCTTAGCGGTGTGAGGAGACAGCATTACGCATGGGATTTGAACCCACAATCTTTTGCATTGCAGACCTCTTCATTAACCATTAGGCTACTGAGTCCACAGGATGGCCATCGAAGGAACACCAAAAAATAGGGCCAAGTTATGAGACTGTCGAAGCTATAGGCTATTTAGAACCTTAGAGTATTTTGACTATGGTCAATTATGGTTACAATACCACCAAATGTTGCATGCTACCTCAGAGTTGACCTGTGCACATATGTGCCAAATTTGTTTAAGGTAGGCCAACAACTTCCTGACTTAGGGCAATTTTTGTATATTAGGCCTTGCCTACAAATTTTGAGAACCAGTTGTAGCAAAAAGGTATGGACTATCAAAAAACTGCTGGATAGCTTTTGTGCAGGACAGTCCAGACATGCTGTGAGCAAAAATTGGTGAAGACTGGACAAAATATGTAGAAGAAGCGAAAAACTGTTTTGGACAAAATTCAACATGGCAGAAAACCTTATGGGCTGAAATGCCCTATATGGATAAATGTGACTTGGCCCAAGGAATCCAGCAATCAAGGAATTTTGTTCCTATGATCTACAGTCACCAAGTTATGAAATGTTGCTATAGCACCCCCTATGGGCGAAATGATACAAATTTTTGTATATTAAGACAGGTTACGAAATCCACGTCAATTGGCCTCATGGTGGCACTATAACAAGCAATGTTACGTTTTGGCCTTTAACTTCTGAACCGTATGGGCCACAATCAAAATTCCACTTTCCTTGGATTCCTTGGTTCATTCTGCATCCATCCATATAGGCCAATTTCCGCCTAACTAGATTTTCCGCCATTTTGAATTTTGTCCAAAACTGTTTTTTCGCTACTCCTCCTACAAATTTTGTCCAATCTTCACCAAATTTGCAACACAGTTTTTTGATAGTCCACACCGTTTTCATGTAATCGACTTCCAAATTATGGTCAACTGTTGTGGGAGGGGCCTATTTCACAAAAATCGCCATAACTCAGGAATGCATTGTCCTATGGTAACCAAACTTGGTACACATGTGCAGGTATGTACTCTGAGTTAAAGCCTTTTCTGAATGGTACTGACGTCACAAAAAAAAAGTGTCACTGGTTCTGAGGACATGGTCCAAATATATCACATAATATATCTGCCAAGTTTCTTGATCATTGAACAAACGGGTATGGAGTTACGACCATTTTTGTGTTAGGCCACGCCCCTTTTTGGTGTTTGTGGCGGCCCTTATACCCAAATTGCAAAAAATTCGGTACACGTTAGAAATGCCATTTCAGACAAGGCTGAGAAGTTTGGGATCGAGTTTGCAAATGGACTTTGATTTACCAGCTATTACATGGTTATTACCCACTTTAACCGATGATGACAAAACTTCAGATTTTTTACTAGTACATCCTCCCTGAACATGTGTACCAAATTTCACACAATTTCATCATCTGGATTTGGAGATACAGTTTTTTGGCATTTGTGGCGCCCCCTCCTGTTCAATCTTAAAATTGCCTTGCACACATTCTTATTGATGGTATCTGAACATGTTCACCAAGTTTCATGATGATTGGACAATCGGTTGTGAAGTTATAACAATTTAGCTGATAGGCCACGCACACCCTCACACTATTAAAAAATGTATATCTTCAAAACGACAGTAGATATCAACAACTTTTCACAAGTTTTAATGTGATTAGTCTGTAGATGCTACAGGCCAATATTCGTGGTAATTGGTCAAACGTGTAGGAGGAGATGTTAAAAATGTGTTTTTCAAAACTTTCAAAATATTTCAAAACTTTCCAGGCGGACCTTGAAGGTCCAAAGGGCAAAACTATGTAAGTATGGTCAGCTGGACATGTGCACCAAGTTTTGTGAAAATCGGACAAACGGTGTGGAACTTATGGCCTATAATGTAAAACCTATAATTATAGCGCCCCCTTTAGGCCGAGTGGGTAAATATTACTTGACCTTGTAATGGTGACCAATATCTGTCATTGGGCCAAATTTGATGACTCTGCAATGTACCAGCTCACGCCAATTTGCGCCAAGGCAGAAGGCGGCCAATCTACCCAGATGGACCTTATGAGTCCTAATTCCAAATTTGTTCAGCATGCCAAATGACAGCTATATACCAAGTTTCAAGTGTGTAGGTCAAACAGGGCGGCCGGGGTGACCGACTGTATGTTATAGCGCCCCCTGTGGCCGAAATGTGACAAAAGCGATTGGACACCTGCTTACCGGGGTTTGGTATGTGTGCGCCAAATTTGAAAACTTTGGTATCTGTGTGCTAAATTTGACTTATTAGGTATTATATTACCAATAATAAACTTAACAAAAAAAAATATAAAAAATATTAAAATAATAATCTGAACAAAAACAATAGGGTTTCAGCCCTACGGGTTTGAACCCCTAATAATAATCTGTACAATTACAATAGTTTTCCCAGCACATAGTGCTGGGACCCCTAATAATAATAATAATAATAATAATGATAATAATAATAATAATAATCCCAAATAATGTTGGTTATATAATTTAATTTGATGGTGAAACATCTTTAAACAGTACAGTACCATTGTCTTGAGGAGAAGCAGCATCAGACTCCTCTGTCCTGGCAGTTTGGGCTGAAACAGAAACATGTAGCGTCTGCTGTGAATTGCAGAATAATCAGAAAGGTTTTTCATTCATAAAATCCAGCAAACTATTTACCATTTGGACCAGTGTTGATATTGAATGTTATATGAGCCTGTTCAAGGTGAGCACCAGTAAAATCAGGTGTATTGGCGACGCCTCCAGTCTGTGCGGTGGTTGTCCTGCTTCCTGCTTCCCTCAGGTTTTTACCAGCATCCCCCACAGTTTGCTCTGCATGGACCGGACAACAAGATGAATCACTGGTTGGAAACTGGTTAGTTGGTCAGCATTGACCAAACTGTTTATAAGGTGTTCTGATATTCTGTTGTGCTAGATCTGATTTAGCAAAGACCTGACAGAAATCAGTAACAAAAGATGAGGAAAATTTCTTCCCCTCCCAGATTTCCTCAGCCAGTCCAGGGATTCAAACTGACAACTATATGGTCACAGACCTGCTGCTCTAGCTTTTAAAGTCAAATTCCACCCTGTTGCTCTTACACTACGCAGTCTGTAATGTTCAATGCATTACAGGAGTTATTTTGTGATGAAGAGTCAAGCTGCCTTGTCTACTTCTGCTTCAAAGTGACTTCCTACATTTCCCATAATTCCTTTCAACAACCAACCAGGAACTTGCCTGAGCATTTCAGCTGTGGGCTCGTTTGAGATGACTACCTGCACACCTGGAAAAGAGTGGCTGAGTGCAGTCAGGCGAGGAACCAACAAGGCGAACACTCCAGACAGCACGCTCTGCTCTTTTTCTTCTTCTTCAGTTTTAACAGCGGTTGATCTACAATTTAAAAGATGCATTACCGCCACCCACACTTACTGCTCTAACAACCCAGCCCTTCACGTTACTTATTTTTATTTTAATGTAGGCATTACAGGTGGCATTTATGGAAAATATTACATAGTGCTCTAATAAAAATGGTATATGGACTGCTCATGGAGTGACATCTTGGAATAGATATAAAAACTTAAGTCTCTTCTGGTGGAGAAATTGGTCTCTCTCCTCTTCTCCGATGGATTTCTCCCTGTATGATTGTTGAATGTCTCTCTGTGCAAAATGTTCTAGAAAGAAGAAGCCCTCGCTCTTGGATTCTGAGGGACTGACACCAAAACCTGATGTTTACCGCTGAGGTTTTACATCATGAAACATTTTCTCACATCAAACTCCATGTCACCTCGTCTGTGATTGGAAGATTCAGGTAGCCTACAAGTATGGATCCTCAAAGCAGACTACCACAACAACAAGGAGGAGGTGCTGTTACTTGCCCTCAGTTGAGGAAAATGACAGAATTACAACAGTCTGCTGAAGAGATAAACATACTTGTACCTGAAGTGAATCACAAAACAAATTAACAAGTCACAAAACGCGACAGCATTTCCGAAAACAAGTCATTTCACAAAACACACTAACAAATCGCAAAACACAACATTTCGCAAAACAAATCAGCAAATTCAAAAACAACGGCAAAACTAGCAATTGCATTGATGTGGAATAATATCTCTTACTTGTCTTGATTTGGTACTAGTATTTCAGCATTATGCTGTTAGTCATTTTCAGAGCGGCGTGTGTAAAAGAAAACAGAAGACAGACTGAGCAGCGAGGAAAATGGATTTGACCTCTATATTTAAGCTGAGTATAAATTCGCTGCAGTCAATATGGCCTTTATATAAAAAATACTTACATTTATTTTATTAAAAAAAAGCAATATTCTTTCAGGGGGCCCAGAATTCCAAGCTACATCCCTGGCTATGGAAATGAACATTATGCTCTCTGATGACATCATATACAGTGAGAAGACTAGTGGACCAAGGAAGCTTCCTTGTGCTACACCGAAGCATATGTCATACCTGTCTGATGGCCCAAGACTAACAAAGAATTTCCTCCCAGTAATATATGAACGGAACCAATTTAGAACACAATAAGAAAAACCTACCCAGTTCTCTATGCGATTTATGAGAATATTGTGATCGATTGCGTCAAAGGCTGCACTATTGCCACTGTTCCACCGCATGGTACCGGCTCAACTCGCCTCGACTCGCCTCTACTCGCTTTTGGTAGTACGACTTGGTTTTCCACTGCAGATAGTACCCCCTCATTGTGCCTGGTACCTGGTACTCGCCCAATGGAAAACCAAAAAAGGTGAGTAGAGTCGAGTCGAGTCGAGCCGGTACCATGCGATGGAAAAACGGCATTAGAAGAGGAACTAGAACCGAGACTTTATTTATATCGGTACTAATTCTTAGATCATTAACAATTTTTTGGTGAGAGCAGTCTCTGTGCTATGACTGAAACTTCTCCAGTATATCATTTTCATTTAGAAAGTTGCTAATTTAGCTGAAAACTACTTTTTCAAGTATCTTACTTATAAAGGGCAGATGAGATATGGGCCTGTAGTTACTCAGAACTCTACTGTCTAAATTATATTTCTTCAGTAGAGGCTTCACAACAATAGTTTTGAATGTGTCAGGGAACACATCCCTACTCTCTAGGGATGTGTTTATAATTGGAGATACTGCTAAAAATACAGTTTTAACTATGCTTGAAGTTAACTAAAGTAGCTGTGGATGAGAGTTTTCTTTACACCAATTATAATAATATATATATATATCTAAGTTGGCCATCTTACCACGTGATGTCGCTGCAGCCTGGCCCCTCGTATTCTTTTCATTTTCATCCTTTTCCATTCTGCTGCTGTTTCAACCAACTCTTCCAACTTCAGTAGCCAAGACACAGAAAATAACAAGAGAAGCTGAAAACAAACAATAAACAGAATAAAGAATAGTAATAATTTTATCTCACAAATCCTTGCCACTGATTTTGGACATTTGGACTCACTTTCAGTCATTCTGTCAACCTGATTAGTGTTGTTACCGAGTTCAATGTGTGTACCTTCGTATCAATCATTGTACTCATTTAAGTGCAATAAATAAAAAAGCGGTTTTACTGCCGTTTTGCTGTTGCATTTGAGATGACACCACAGAAAAGGAAAGAGCGATGTGCATTTTTCCTTTTTGCTTTTAGTTTATCAGTCCAGAAGAGAAGTCAGTCCTGCGGAGGAGTGAACAGGACAGAGCTCCATTTCAGAGTAAAAGCCTTACATTTACCGGTCTTAACTTTTTTGTCTGACAGCTTTGAATAAGCTACAGTATAAAGTTTTTTACGCTTCACAGCTTGCTTTCTAACGTAAAGTAGCCATAGCTAACGTTAGCCTAGACAGGTAACAAGGTAGTGGTAGTTACATTAAGACCAGACGTCAAAGAGCAAGCCAAGCACAACAAACTGGAATAGGTTAGACAATGATGGCTTTGATTCACATCATTTTTAACCAACACTGAATAAATTACATTGAAGAGCCATGATCAGTGATGTCTTCATTTGTAGGACATTGAAGATTAATTCATTGTGTTGATAGGGTCTGTAAAAAATTATATTTAGCCTATCATATTTTCACTTTTCTGGAGGATGACATGAGGACAACATGGCAAGTAACTGAGTGGAAACCACGACGCAGCAGGTCAAGGTCAACAAGAGGAACTAGAGAATACCAAGCAATTTAAACAGTAATGTATAGCACTAGTAGATTTAGTTTTACTCTTGTTTATCTGTTACAGAATGTTATAATCGTTATTTGCAGAGATCTGCCAGTTAAAACACTGAGCCGGTGATTTGGCTTTGTGTGGTTGGACTGTAATTTTGTTATTTGTAAGAAATCTGATCCCTGACATTAATACAAACAGGATACATTTACTTAAGCCTGTGTCCATGGTACTGTGTGAGTTATTTTTTAAACTTGATTGTATTCATCAAACAATTTACAGTTTACTGTCTAGCACACAAACTGACCTTGACTCATGACTACATTTATTATATTTAAGCCCACATGGCTGTACTGTTGACTATAATTAGCATAAATAATATGGCCCTATTTATAGAAAGAATTACATTGCTTTGCCTGTATACTGAGTGTTGTATGGCCACTATGGCCCAACAAAATACACACAGAAAAAAAGGACCAAAATCCAAACAAATAATAATGCAAAATAAATCAACCATTCAACAAAAAATCGGTTGCTGTCTCCACTGAGTCTTTCACAGCAGTTAGACCAGGACAGCACTGCAGCAGCACTAGACAACTTCCTGTTTACCTGTTCCTGTGTATCTGTGTAATCAGAAGTGTAAAACGTGAATGAATGGGAATAGAACTGTTTGTTGAGGCTCGGTCAGTAAACAACTGAACTGATTCAGTTTGACATACTGTGGTAAAATAACTAATAATCCACTTAATAAACTGGGGGGACAAATCCAAGTGCACATGATTATGAGCCAGTTACGTGGCTGAATTGTTTTCAGAGCACTGGAGAAATAAGAAAAATAAATAATAATAAATAAAATGAAAAAAACAAAAAACACAACTTTATTCTGATTTAACCGTGGTCTCCCAAGTAGGCTACATTTTACATTTACGTTAAAAAGCAAGCTGTGAAGCTTAAAAAAAAACACTATAGCATAACTTTGATGTTACTTATTCAAACCTACGGGCCGACAGATTTAATTGCCTCCCTCGTCTCTGCCATGCTCTGTTCGGACAGGAAGAAAGATGTTAATTACCGTTTGGTTCAAACCGACAAACACTAAGGCTTTTACTCTGAAATGGAGGTGCATCCTGTCCGGAAGTCAGATTGGTCCTGTCCACTCCTCCGCAACACTTAACTCCTTTTCTGTACTGACAAACTAAAAGCAAAAAGGAAAAATGCAGATCGCTCCTTCATTTTTCGTGGTGTCAACTCAAATGCAAAACGCAAAAAGCAGTAAAATCGATTTTTTATTTATTGCATTTAAATGAGTAAAACAATTGATACGAAGGAACACACATTGAATATCTGAGAGGAGGTACAACTTTGTATCTACTTAGAGAACCCGAACTGAAATTAAAACAAACTGGAATGAAAGTCATGACCGTAAATCCTTACCATAGAGACGGTTTCCTTGTCTTCTCTTCCTGCCTGGTTCAAACCATAGACTGTTTAAAAAAAAAAAAAAAAAAAACATGTACGTAGTGAGTGACGTCACCCATAGGTTTCTGATGGGGCGTTTTGAAGCCAAAAGTTGGAGAAGGGTCTAGCTGCAGGTGCAGACCAAGACTCGCTACAAGACAGCACAAGAAATGCCCCGAGAATATAGAACCTCCTTGGGTCGGACAGTGGACCTTTGCAGTTCCGCGAAAACGGCCAAAACCTGTTTTGTCACCGATGCGCATTTCCTTTTCAAAATAAAAGCCCCCTAGAGGCTGGCACTAAAAACACAGTTGTGAATCGTGAAATCTCTGTAACTAATAATTAATAATGTAGCAAAATGTTTAAGAGGACGACGTAGGCTGTTTCTGACTGCAGATATCCCCATTTAATGTTCATAAATCAGTTAATGCTGAGGTGGCAAAACAAATAGAAAGGTAGGGGGCATGCAGTTTTATTAAAAATATAATTTCCTTGTCACTTTGATATAACAACAGAGTACTTTGCATAGAACTTGGAATTGAAATAACGTAGAGCAAAAAATACTCCAGCATTTCTTAAGTTTTAAAACTTTTGGTTTCCAATTGGGCTAATCCTAAATAACTAAAGAATAACCCCATAATAATGCTATCATCATTGTAAGTTTCTTCTATACATTTTCCTATTCCTCTCCTGTAGATTCAATTTCACGCCCATTTCAAGAAGGCACAAAATGTAGTTTTCCCAGCTACACTAACTGAATATGTAGGCTTTTTCCCCTCTTTCAGTGTGAATTCATGCAGTTAACATCAACATCAACCGCATCTGCATTGTCACTATTACAATTTCTTGGAGGGGGTTCTGTGATTAACATGTTTGTATTTATTATCAACAAGAGAAATACCATTTCGGTAAAACATCAAGACTTTTATTTTGAAGGCTACGAAATTCGACCGGAAGTGAGTTTCCTTATTGTGGCTAGTTTCACGTAGCTTTACTTTGCAGAAGGCAAAGAACATATCATGAAAACGATTGTTTTACAACTTACCATTGATGTAGCTTGCTAACCACATATCATAGCATCAGAGTCAACTTAGCTACGTTAAGTTGCTAACCAAATAGCATAGAATCAGAGGTCTTTTGATAGCCAGGTAGCTTCTAGCGATCTCCTCTGCTACGAGTTTGATATACCGCCGAAAAGCTGAAGGGGGGCGTTTCTTGTACTGACGTAGCTGTTGGGGGCGTTTCTTGTACTGACGTAGCTGTTGGGGGCGTTTCTTGTACTGACGTAGCTGTTGGGGGCGTTTCTTGTACTGTCTTGTAGCGAGTCTGCAGCTGCAGCTAGACCTACTTGAAAAGTTGGGGTCTACGAGCGCCGCTATGTTGACATTTTTTGGAGCCGGACCTACTTGGAGCAGCCAGAGCGAAGCTAGGATTTCCCACAGCAAGCTGCGCGATTACTGGACAGGCGACCTGTCAATCACTCGGAAAACTACCCCGTTTTATAACCGTTATATCCCGTTAATGACGCTATTATTTTGAAAATCGCCATAGGGGCACATATTAGAAGAAGTAAAATTAGCTACTGAGACCATAATCTCTTGTCGAAAAAATGTAATGACTTTATATTTTGAGTGAGAAGTTGGGCTGTGGTCCCATTGACTTGAATGGAGTTGGGAAGGATTTGGAGTCTTTTTGGAGCCGACCCTAGCGGAAGTTAGAGGAACTGCAGTTTTCAGCCACTTCCTTATCGGTTTCAAAATTCACCCGTGGTTTTGGCCGCTTGGTTCAAACCGCTCTCAGCTGCTCTATTTGCATTTGATCACTTGAGATACGTGAAGCGATCTTCTCTATGTTAACACCCTCTGATATTTACCAGACGTGAAAGTGAAAACACATAGCTAACAAAACTTTATCAGCTCATATCAAACTTAACTCCTATGACATCATCATGTCAGCAAGGAGAGGTCGCACAAAATTCAGTGAAGACCCGCGGCGCGTGTGTTCAATTCTATGCACTGCAGCACTGCGACATGGTTAAATGACCTAATTCCACTAACGTTACTTAAACACCACAAGGTAACGTCACCTACTGTTAAAGTTTGTAGGGCAGCGAAGACGAGTCTTACTAACTGGAATCTTAAGTTTCTCTTTTGTTTTCACTGGGAGACTATGGATTGAGTTCAGTGCTGCTGGTCTGTGGAACACTTAAAGTGCCACAATGATAAATAAATTAATAAAAGAATAAATACATGAATGTGGAAATATAAAGAAGAATAAAAAACAATTGGGAAATATATACAGAAAGACTGATAAATCTGTTTTAATTGCTTTCATTTTTTCCACATTGTTTTTTTAAATTAATTTTTATATTTATTTTCATATTAATTTGTTCATTTATTTCTGAATACATTACTTTATTTATTTTCATATATTTTTTTTAGAAATGTATTTATTTATTTCCATATAAATGTATTTATTTATTTCCATATATATTTTTACATTCATTTCTTCATTTATTTCTGTATATATTTCCCTATTTATTTTGGCTTTTCCTGACGAGCACAAACTGTCAATCAACTTGTTTTGGCCTACCCACTAAGTCAAGTCTGAGCAGCTGATGATTGATACTATCGTTGTGTTGATATGCTGCGTTCATGACAACTGGGAAACTTTACAACTTCCTACCATTCATAACCTACATACTATGAACACTGCCACAGTGATTTACATTTAAATGACATCTCAGAACTACATGTCAGGGGACTCGGAGCTCAGAGAAGACTCCTCAGTTCCCAACTAGTAATCACACATTGGAGGGCTATTTTCCTATTTAGAAGTAGGGAGTTTCCCAATTCCCAGTTGCCATGAACGCAGCATATCGACAGGACGATAGCTGCTCAGACTTGACTTAGTGGGCGGGCCAAAACAAGTTGATTGACAGTTTGTGCTCATCAGGAAAAGCATATACAGAAATAAATGAATAAATGAAAGTAAAAATATATATGGAAATAAATAAATACATTTATATGGAAATAAATAAATACATTTCTAAAAATATATGAAAATAAATAAAGAAATATATATGGAAATAAATATAAAAAATAAAAAAAATAAATGTGAAAATAAATGTGAAAATAAATATACAAATTAATAAAAAAAATAAATGTGAAAAAAAATGATGACTGAAACATTACCTAGATAGCATAATTTAAAAATATAAACAGTGTTACAGTGCACTGTTCTGTTTGTTACTTGCTTTTGTCTACAAGGTACAGAAGAATAGAAATTAGGCCCCTTTTACAGAGAAAACTGCTTTTCTGCCCCTCTGCCCTGCTACATCTCTTTGTGCTGTCAGTCTCACCTGTATCTTTACATTGTTCAATTACAGCCTTTGACATTATTATCTACTCTGTTTTAGTGCTCAGCAGCTCCTCTGGTCCAGACTGTCCCTGCTCCTCCTCAGTCCTTTTCCTTCTTTGAACATGTTTTTCAATATTAATCTGGATTGGAGGAGCAAACATTCAGAGTCAGAGTTAAAAAGTTAATATTAACGTTATCAGTCCACTCAGTGGATACTGTGCTGATCTCGGAAACCCAGCTGTATTCCGAGTAACGTTAACTGACAGGATACAGTGAGCAACTTTTGATTTTGTGCCTCTTTTACCTGACTGAGTGAGTGACCGGCTGACATAGAGATATAGTTTACCAAAGCTGAATATTTTGCAGTAGGTTGTGACAGTGCACTACAACATAGTTGGTGTTATTTGTTATTTTTTATATATTATTTATTTTAGTTATTTAGCCTATTTATTTATCTATTTTTTTACTTGTATATATATATTCATTTATTTCTTTGTTTTTCAGTTAAATTATATTTAAAGTTCAAAGAAATCCAGAGTTAAAAGCTTTTTTTTAAAGTTCAATAAATGCATGATGTTCCCAAAGTCAATGAGTAATCGTGTATCGTGATCTCACTATCAATCAAAATAATCGTGATTAGGATTTTTTCCATAATCGAGCAGCCCCATTTATTACCTTGAGCTCTCTTAACTGTCTAACTATCTTAAAGAAAAACTTGGCCGTGACGTAACTGTCAACGTATTGTCACTGCGCGCAACAGATACAGCTCATTTAAAGTGTGTGTTGAATGCAATGACTTTGCAGAGATGTATAACCCGGAGCTCTGGCCTGAAGGCTCTGTTGCGCGGCGATATTTTGAGCCACGCAAGGCGGGAGTTAACCAGGCGGGATGTATATTTACCCAAAGGTGCGATTATGTGTTCTGATGTAAATTGTAATGAAATTTCTCACCGTAAAGTCCTCTGTGCTATGTATGATTGTATTGTGAGAGCTGTGTATGAGGCCAGTAGACCATATTCTACTTACTCTAATAACACACACAACATCAAGCCAGGTTGGAATAAGTATGTTTTTAATGGACTCTGAGTCTGACAATAAAGTTGAACTGAACTGAACTGAACTGAACTAGCTGAAATCCATTCTCTTTTTCAGTTCATTAGATCCCATTATCGCTAATTGATATGTAAACAAGTTTTAATGATTCAATGCACTGTAACATAATATTCATTTCCATTCCTTTGCCTTTCTCTTTGTCTCTCTGCCTCCTTGTTGCAGCCAATCTGGTCTTTCAACAATCAGACACCCTCGCCCAGGCGACCCAGCCGGGGTTGATCAAGTCCCGGCTTGTGTCCAGGTAGCGCTACCCCACCCACAGCTCTCCTCTCCTGATCCACATCCACCTTGAAGCAACTTCTGCTGCCTCAGTGGCCAACTTGATGGCCCTTCGCCTACTGGCCCCTGTGATGCCCAGCATGTTGTAGGCCCTGCAGAGGGACTGGCCTGCAAACCCTCTGCATCCCACCTCACTCGCCACCCGTCGCTTCGGCAGTCTTCCACTAGCTCAGCGTACTTTGCCCTCTTCCTCTCGTTGGCCTCCTCAATGCAGTCCTCCCAGGGAACAGTGAGTTCCAAGAGAATGACCTGCTTGGAGGCTTCCGAGATCAGCATCATGTCTGGCCTTAGCGTTGGTGTGGCAACAATTTCTGGGAACTTCAGTTGCTTCCCCAGGTCAACTTTCAACTCCCAGTCTTGTGCCGTTGCTAGCAGGCCAGAGGAGGTGGTCCTGGCAGCTGATGTTAGCTTCTCTCCAGCCCTGACGAAAGCAATGGTCTTCTTCACTGGGCAGAGGCACTTGCAGCGGCAAATGGCTATGGCCTTCAGGACTTGGTCATGGCGCCTGCGGTAGCGCCCCTCGTCCAGGGCTTTCAAACAGTAGCTGAGGATGTGCTCCAGGGTCCCTCTCTTCAGGCACAGAGGGCAAGCTGGTGACTCCACCTTCCCCCAGCAAAACAAGTTGGACGGGCTTGGTAGAACATCATAGACCGCCTGGATTAAGAATTTTATTCGATGGGGCTCGGCTTTCCAAAGCTCGGCCCATGAGACTTTGTGCTCCACCGCTTGCTCCCATCCAGGCTGTCCAGGCTCCCTGCTGCCGCATTCTAACCATCCTGCTGGCTCACTCCTCCTCGACTGACGCTCGCACCTCATCCTGGATCAGCAACCTCTTGTCCTTCCCCTGCGCCTTGTCGTAGGGAGGTGTTATGCTGCTACCCAGGCCAGCCCTTCCATGAGACACTGTGCCGACCAGCACCCTGTGCCTTAGCCGCGACTCCTAGCTGCCCTCCACTTCTGTCCTGTCCTGACCTCGATACCAACCTGAGAGACTTTTGGGTCGCCGGACTCTTGGTATTGCAGCACCTCCCTAGTACGGGTCACCATGAATTCTTCATTCAGGCTGTTGATGGGGAGCTTTAGCTTGTTGTTATGCCCATACAGAGTGATGCTGCTCAGGTTCCGAGGTAGTCCCAGCCACTTCGTAGGAACCTGTTGACCCTCCTCTCAAAGCCCTTGACTGTGGAGATCGGGACCTCATAGACCAAGAGGGGCCAGAGAATCCGTGGGAGAATGCCATGTTGGTATATCCAGGCCTTAAACTTGCCAGGTAGGCCTGACTTGTCCACTGCATCTAGCCAGGCTTCCAGCTCATGGTTGGTCACTCGGATGGATGCTGTGTCTCTCAGGCTGCAGTCAAACACCTTCCCCAGGCTCTTCACTGGTTTCTCGGTGATGGATGGTATCTGGGTGCTGCCAAGTGCGAAGCAGAACTTGTTGATGGCCTTTTCTTTCTCCAGCACCAGGGATCTGGACTTCACTGGCTTGAAGCTCATACGAGCCCAGGTGATCAGCTCCTCAAGGCCCTTTAGGATCCACCTGCTCCCTGGGACAGATGTTGCTGCAGTATTGTTTTCATAATGGAAGACAATCCAAGAGGAAAATGAAATGAATATGCCTACAGTCAGCTTTGTTACACCTACCTCTATATGGAATGATATGCTGTACACATATCCTCATTTATGTACAGTTGATTTCCATGAAACAGTCATCACACAGGCTAAAACAATAAAATAAACTACATGCAATAAACTCGGCCTGCATGCAAGAAGTCTCATCACATTGTTCAGTGCTATTCAACATTGCGTCTCTGTATTGTTGCAGCTCAAGAGACAAGTGGAGGATCTTCGATCTGGTTCCAGTGCCAGTGAGTGGATTTCTGTTGGGTTTTTGAATTTCATGTTACGCTATCTAGCCTATAATCAACCTTTCCTACCTGAAAAGCCAACAGCCCCCTGGGAATAGAGGATAGAGCTCACTCCATTGTATTGTAGATATTACAAGGGATAGGCTATAAATAATTCCAAGGTAAACTGAAAGTTGTTTAAACACTCACATCAAGGGCAACATGACTCACAGCTGGAAATACATTTTGAGAGAAAAGAGGCATTTATCACGTCAAAGTATTGAATAAAAGTATATTGATTGACATTGTTATTGACCAATCAGAGCTTCCCTGTTGAATCACATTGCATGCAATGTGCAAGTGTACGTCAGTCAAGATCTGTGCGAGCTCGGATAATATATAAATATGTCTGAGTAAGTGAACTTGGTCGGTCATCATTTGACATGGTGTCAGAAGTCCTCCGGTAAAAGGGGGAGATACTGGACGAAAGAACAGGATACTAAAGTTTAATCCACCCAACATCTTCAACTTTGAGCGCCCTGAGATTGTAGATTTCTCCAGAGATGAAGAAAAGATCCTCCCCATGGTTTGAAATGATGCGTCTCCTCTCCCTCTTCAGCTGCTCCAGCTGCATTTCGTTCAGTGCCCACAGAGGTCAGTAAAGTGACACATACACAATACAATAGAATCTGTTGAAAATTGATTAAACTGTTAACTGAAGGTGCAGCTTAGCAGGAAATAGTCAATGCAATCCTCTTCTAGGTAACTGGAAAATATCTTTTGATGGGTAAAGAAGCACAAACTGGCTGAACAAGATCTACATGATGAGGCTTTCTTGTTTCAAAACCTGGAGGGAAGTATCAGCACATGTTGTGATTTGTAAACTGTATTACATTAGTAGAATTGCTTCATGTAATGTTTTTAGGGCAGTTTAATCAAGTATTCAAAGAATAAGAACCACAGAAGAAGATGGAGAGCAACAGTTTATTACAGATGACAAAATAGAAAACATTTTGAATGAGAGGTAAGTCTTTTCTGCTGGTTTTGGAACAGACCCTCCAAAAGTAAATTATCACAATAAGACTAAAAAACATTTTGGGGTAATTTGGCATAAATCATTACCCAATACTCTGTTTTACATGTTAAGGTACATTTGTAATGCCCCATTTGCAATTCATAAGAACAAAAACACAGACATCTATTTCATTAGTGTCATTCCCTGAAGAAAAAAGCTCAAATGCAGGTGGGATTGTTAATTAATTTGTTCTCTGATTCTCTGATGAACATGGGCTGCTTCCTCTTTCAAACCTGATAGACAATCTCCTCATATTTATTCCAAAGTAATTTAGGGAGCCTCATAGATGATGGTGGCGATAACACTGTACTCCATACACATTTTAACTAATTTATCTAAAGTATGACAGCTTTAACTGCTTTTATATTAACATTGAATGAAATAAAGCCATGGGTCAAACAGCAATTTTTAGAAATTGAAACACAAATAAAGATATAGTACAAGCATGAATATTTCCCTGATCATATAAAATTGTTCAAGAATTTATAAAAAAAAATATTTGGCTCAAGTAGCCCTTGTCTATATGTTTGGTATAAAAAATGAATTTAACCATGACAATTCCTAGTGATTTTTCTTGAGGTCATCCATAAGAAACTTCTCCTGTTTCTCAAGGATATTTTTGAAGATATCTTTGCCTTTATCTCCACTGGCATTCAGTGACTTATAGAGTTCCCTCATCTGCTCCTGAGTGGTAGGTTTCGATCTGATATTATCGTAAGATTCTTGGTCGATAACGTCCTTGGCCAGGAGCGTATCCAAGATTGGTGAGACCTTGTTCACTCTCTTGGTCAGCTCTTCCCGGTGTTTATCCACAAAGTGCTTCCCTGAGGAGAAAGGGAGTGAAAAAGTGACTGATTTTAGTTCATATCAGGCTGTAATCAGCTTGTATCAGTCTATGTTACTTTTCAGGGATTGTTTTGTATCTCCAAAATTTTACTGTCTGAAATTCATCAACTAATCAAGTAATTACATTCTCAGATTTATAACAGTCATTTATAACATATACCTGTCATGTAATAGTAATAGTGAACCATAAACAGATTTTTTTGATGCCAGCAATCTTTTTTTTTTTTTAAAGTAGGTGTCAAATTGTTCAAATGGTGGATATCTCATTTTGGAATTCTTCATATATATAGAGGTTCCCACTCTTTTCTAGAGATCATTTTCTAGTGTTGTAGTACTCGAGATCGGTCTTGGTCTCGAGACCGGTTTTAAGACCACATTTTGATGGTCTTGGTCTCGTCTGGGAATCAACTGCATTTTTACTCGGTCTTGACTTGGTCTCAGACAAAGAGGACTCGGAATTTTATTTCAAGGCCAGTTGAGACCACAATTGCAGTAACATCATTATCTGCCGGTGCATTGTCTGATTTATTTATTGCTCACTGTGATTGGATGTAAAACTTCCCCATTCAAATTGCAACCAGTAACTTTGCTTATTTTAAGTTTGAAAATGTATTAACCATTAACCGCTGCCACCCTCACCCCCCTCTGAGCTGCCCCAAGAAAGAGAACGCAGGATACAGGAGGAGAGAGCACCATGTGTGGCTGAAGAGGAGAATGAGATAATACAATTTGCCTACAGAAATCACAGAGAGTTTTGCAAAACAAGTTCTAAGAACAAGCACCAATTCTATACAGGCCCATGGCCCGTTCAGTTCAGTTCAATTCAACGCGCTGCATTAAAGCATTGCGAGACAGTTATCGGTTAAATTATAATTTCACTAATGTTACTTAAATTCCACAAGGTAATAACATTACCGTACTGCAGCAGAAGACATGTTATCAGGTTACTGTTTATACCGTTACTAACACAGGTGAATACATTGTGGAATTTTAAGTTTCACTTTCGTCTGCACAGCGGGGCTCTGGCAGATTGAGTAGGGGAGAGCGGGGCGAGTTCTCACATTGTTCAAAGTCAAAACACTATAACATAAAAACAGTTTGTGGCCTATACATGACAGTAAATTATGAAAATCTTAGATGGTTTCTTCTCATTTCAGGAACCAAATAATTATACATTGTGACACATAAAAGCAAGGGTCAGCTTTAACCTGATAATAATTTTTAATGTTTTAGTGAAGCTCTGTGCTCAGGATGTTTTAACACTTTGTTTCATTCTGCCCACTGTCTTGAACCTTTCCAAAGGTCAGTGAAATCGAATTGCAATGTTTCAGATCAAATGTTTGCCTGCTGTCACCGAGTACATACTGTACAGCCATTTGTATTTTACTTAATTTCCTAAATAATGCTTTCTCTCTTTTTGAATTTTAGCAGAGAAATGGTGTAAATGTTGAGCCATCACTCTGATTACATGGTCTTCAAATGGACTCGCATTGGTCTGGTCTCGGTCTATGTAAATAGCTATGTAAATAAAATTTATCATTATTATTAATTTATAACCTGAATCCTTTTTTCTTATGAATTAACCATTGCTGCCTGAACACCAATAACACAAATAGTAGCCTACAATTTTGCCTACTGACAAATCTAGACTGAACTTTACATACCTAAATGTACGATTCAAAGTTAGAGTCGAGTTTGCTAGGATTATTAACTGCCACTGGCTCTTATCAGTTTATCACACCATACTTAGCCCCTTCACTAGTAATATTAAGTGGAGTCTTTAACGAGGCTAATCACACCCACTGTGATCTACCGCTACAAAAGTTAAACATTTCATGTCGTGTTATGGTCCATTTTACCTTAACAATGCAGCATTGCATTTGAAGAGACAATGCTAGCAAAGTAAACAAGCGCGAATTCGCAATAGCTGCGACCACATACACGTATGCATACACGCATGGGGAAATTTTTGTGGACTGACCAACCGACCAACCGACAGAGTGAGCTATAGAGCTGCTGGTCACAGCTAAAAAGTACCATTAGCCAGTATTTAGCCGGTTATCCAACTCTCTCAACAATGCCCAACACACATTTGAAACCATTGCTCCTAGCCAGAGTTGAATCACAAACCTTAAACCTCTGCAGGCAAAACAAGCTAGCAAGCACGTCAACTAAACCTAATAAAAACTACCACAGTTACCAGCCAGCAGTGACTAATATTTACATTTGAAAGAGGGTTAGAAAAGGCCCAGTCACCCTTGGTCCTCAGCCGAGATTGTGGAATGGCTAGCAGAGCCTTGGCTGAGGACCTCAGGTTGCAACCGGGCACGTATGGTGTCAGAAGATCTGAAATGTACTTGGTTGCGAGTCCAGAACGGGCCTTAAAAGTCATCAATAAAATCTTAGAATCAATTCTAAAATTTACCGGAAGCCAATGAAGAGAAGCTAAAATAGGAGTAATGAGCTCTCTTTTTTGGTTTTGGTGAGGAGTCTGGCAGCTGCATTTTGGACAAGCTGTAATTTATGTAGACTCTTTTGGCTCAGACATGAGTAGAGAGAGTTACAATAGTCCAAACAAGAGGAAATAAAAGCATGTATGACAGTCTCTAGATTTCTCCTGGAAAAAATTGAACTGATCTTGGACAGTCTCCTGAGCTGCAAAAAACAAGACTGGACGACTGTGTTAACATGCTTGTTCAAGCTGAGGTGGTTATCAAAGGTGACACCAAGATTTTTGCAGTTTTGGCCTATATTTTGGGACAGAGAGCCCAGATGTTTTGAGGTATGAGGGTCAGCTGTGCCAGGGCTAATAATAATTACCTCCGTTTTGTCAATATTTAGCTGCATAAAGTTTTGGGCCATCCAGCATTTGAGGTCAAGGATGCAGCCGTTGAGTGTATTAATTTGATAAAAAATCATTGGGGTTAAAAGAGAGGTACAATTGAGTGTCATCTGCATAGGAATGGAAGCTCACATTATGCCTGCGGATGACATGCCCCAGGGGTAACATGTAGAGAGAGAACGGGAGAGGTCCAAGGACAGACCCCTGAGGTACCCCGCAGGTCATCTTCACAGAGGATGACCATGACTTGCCAATGGCTATACTAAAAAATCTATCTCGTAAATATGAATAAAACCATTTTAAAACTGAACCAGAGATGCCAACCCAGTGTTGGAGACATTCCAATAAAATAGAATGATCAACAGTGTCGAATGCAGCACTTAGATCTAGCAGAACTAAAACTGAAGATTTTCCAGCATCAGCGGCAAGCAGCAGATCATTCTTCACTTTAAGGAGTGCAGTCTCTGTGCTGTGGTTTGTCCTAAATCCCAACTGGAATGTCTCATAGAGTCCGTTTCTGTTTAAAAAAGCAGTCAATTGTTCAGCAACAACTTTTTCTAAAACCTTGGAGAGAAAGGGCAGTTTGGAAATTGGTCTAAAATTATCCAGGGAGTTAGGGTCTAAAGAGGGTTTTTTCAGAAGGGGTTGAACAATTGCATTCTTAAAATAAGCAGGGACATAACCAGACAGTAGTGACATGTTAATTATGGAGAGAATAAATGGGCTGACAGATCCATATACCTCTTTTAGAAATCTCACAGGCAGGATGTTGAGAGCACATGAAGAGGGCTTCATTTTATTGATCACCTCAGTGAGAGTGTCAATAGATACAGTGTCAAAGGACTCAAAGAGGACAGTAGTTTTAAAAGAGATCGTTGTGTCCTGAGCAGGAGGGGGAATGTTCATGCTGATGCTAGAGACTTTGTTGACAAAAAAGGTTAAAAATTCTTCACATTTCTCAGGGGAGGAGTCCATATTGACACTTGGAGGAGCCTCTGTGGCACGGTTAATTACATTGAACAAAGTCCTGGAGTTGTGTCGGTTCTTTTCAATAAGGTCCGAAAAATACAGTGCTCTGGCATTTTTAACCTCTGTATTAAAATTTCTCATAGAGTCTCTTAAAATATCAAGGTGCACTGTTAGATTACAAGCTTTCCACTTCCACTCTGCCCTACGACAGTCCCTTTTTAGGGCACGTATGCTGTCAGTTATCCATGGCAGGGAAACTTTAGAGGGTTTTCTCTGCTTAAATGGTACAATTTGGTCCAAGATCTGGGTGCAAGTATTATTAAAATTATAAAGGACTGTATCAACATCTTGATACATCTTGAGCCAATGTCAACTGAGGAAGACAGGAGAGCATCTGTGAATTTGGCCACAGAGGAAGTATTAAAAATGCGAGAGCATACAGGGTTTGGCTTATTAGTATTTTGGATCACAGATGTGAACATTATGCATTTGTGGTCAGAGACACTAACATCTTTGCATAGTATATTGCCTATTGAAATACCATGTGAAAGGACAAGATCATACATGATACTCACAACAATTACTCACAATTACATTGTGGCCCTTGTTGTGAGTAGGCCCTGTGACAGTTCTACTCAAGTTAAAAGACTCAACATGTTTAAAAACTATATGGCTAAAAGAATTGGCTTTCAATTTTTGTAGGCAGGCCTAATGTACAAAAATTGCAATAACTCAAGAACGCTTTGGTCTACCTCAACCAAATGTTATACAAATGTGCACAGGTCAACTCTGAGGTAACATGGGAGATTTGGTGGTACTGTAACCATAGTTGACCATAGTTAAAATACTCTAAGGCTCTAAATAGCATAGCTTGGACAGTCTCAGTACTTGGCCCTATGTTTTTTGTGCTCCCTCCATTGCCTCCCAGTGGACTCAGTAGCCTAATGGTTAATGGGTCTACCATGCAAAAGATTGCGGGTTCAAATCCCATGGCTGACACTAGTTCTTCTCAGCAGCAAACTTGTGATTTGGAAAGTATTCCCTGTTTGTAAGTTTGCCCTATGTTTGCAGTAGATAATTAAATCAGTGAGCAGAGAATAGTATTGCAGGTCACCATTTTGACAAATTGTGTTCAGTTGAGATCAACATTTTTCATTGCTTCCTCTGTTCAAATAGATTCAGTGGCAGTGCCCAAGAATGGACATTAGACAATAAAAAGATCTACTAAAATGCATTGGCTTTTCAAACCGTGCTCTCTTAAAGTCATACTGTGAGAAACGCAAAAGTAGTGTCATTCCCTCACTGGCTCAGTGGGTATGTTAAGTGCCTTTGGAGGCAACAAAATTCAGTTCTTCAGCTCTAACTTTGAAGCCAGGGTCAACCAAGGCACTGAAAAAGCCAGAAGGTCAGTACTGTGTGATGTAGGAAGTACAGTACACTTTATATCACTGAAGTCACGGGCCAACACAAAAGCCAGTGTTAGACTGAATGTCCGAATTTCACAACATGTCAGTTTTTGTGTGTCTTTCTACCATCTGTAATGTTTTGTCTATCTGTCTGTCTTATCAAATTGTGCTTGGACCCCTCAACTTGCAATAAAAATAATATTTATTGTTATTGTTATTGTTATTGTTATTATTATTATTATTATTATAATGTTGGTTACATAATTTCATTTGATGATGAAACACCTTTAAACAGTACAGTACCTTTGTCTTTAGGAGAAACAGCATCAGTCTCCTCCTGGACTGAAACAGAAACATGTAGTGTCTGCTGTGAATTGCAGAATAATCAGAAAGGTTTTTAATTCATAAAATCCAGCGAACTATTTACCATTTGGAGTGTTGATATTGAAGTTTATATTAGCCCCTTCAAAGCGAGCACCAGTAAAATCAGGTGCATTGACGACGCCTCCAGTCTGTGCGGTGGTTGTCCTGCTTCCTGCTTCCCTCAGGTTTTTACCAGCATCTCCCACTGTTTGCTCTGCATGGAACGGACAAAAAGATGAATCATTGCTTGGAAACTGGTTAGTTGGTCAGCATTGACCAAACTGTTTATAAGGCGTTCTGAGATTCTGTTGTGTTAGAGCTGATTTAGCAAAGACCTGACAGAAATCAGTAACAAAGATGAGGAAAATTTCTTCCCCTTACTAGATTTCTTTTAACCTGACGCACCAGATGGTTTGTTACACAGAACCATCTGGGAAGTCGTCCTTGGAAACTGTTTGGAAAAGGGCAGGCATTTTCAAAAAATACTTGGCAGGTGATTGGATGAACCATTTTTCTATCACCGTCTATCACGGGCTAAATTCAACAAATCAGATCAACGAACCATATAAACAAACTCTTGCCGAAGCCGGTCGGGAGAAGAGCGAAAACATCTTTTCCATCCAGAAAAGCCTTCAGTGCCGTTCTTTGCTCTTCTTTCAATGAAGAAATCCTCTCCAGTTCAGAAATAACTGATGTTACAGCAGCATCTACGCAGCCTCTTTAGGAGCCGCCATTGTTGTGAACGAACAGTCACTTCTCGCTGTCGTGACACCTAAGCCACGCCCCCAGCTGCCCTCATAGGACGCTGATTGGTCCGATCCGCTGTGGTTCGGCCACAAACGCATAACTTGAAGCCTGGCAAGATGGATCCTCACGTGATCGTGATCTCGCGAATCCAGCTGCCTCGCAATGTAAGATTTCTTCAGCCAGTCCGGAGATTCAAACCAATGATGATACAGTCACAGACCTGCTGCTCTAGCCTTTAAAGCCAATGTAACTATACCTATCGGTGTCTTATCTTAAACACCCTCAAACAGGCAGATTTTTCTTTCTGATATGTAATCTTCTATATAATTTTTTCATGTAATTTGGTCTTGTTGGGGCCTTTAAAATTGTTAAAGCATATATTGGCCCTTTTTTCTGCTTCTCCCTTATTTAGAGATGGTCTCTTCTATACTGGGTAGGGCAGTTTTGTTTCTTAGGTCTAGAGACAGGCTTCTTTACCTTTTTTGAGCAAAATGTTTTTTGAGCAAAATGTTTTTTTCTTACTATGAAGATTTGTCCTTTTTAACTTAAGTTGTGGCTCTTTAAAAAATAGATTTTTTCATAGCTGTATTTTTGAATCCTTTGCTCATTGATGGCCCTCTTTAGGCAGGACAACAAAGGTTACTTTATCCCAGATTTATGGGACTCTTACTGCTCTCTGTAATCAGATGTAATTTGTTATGTATATTTATTCCTTACTATATCCATATATGTACAAAAAAGTTATTTTCTAAAAATTACTTTCTATTTATTTCTATGTATTCATTAGCTGTGCATGTATTTACTAAGTGAGGCAGGCTGAATCTCATATGTTCTGCTGCTGACGTCACTGATTATGATTCGCTATCAGCTGTGCATCTCACTATTTAACCATGTACTCAAGTGGCTGTACAAATGATCTTGAAAAAGACCTTTTAGGGTCGAAACGTCGATTGATTAAATATTTGATGGTATCGGCATGAGTGTGTGGTCTTTTTATGAGGAGGGTAACGATACAGGTGCTGTTTTATCGAGATGGCATCACCGACATCGACATCGTGCACTGCCCTATTAGTTCTTCCAGGAACATCCCCACATAACATGGGATAAGAGTCAACTAAATTAATCACATCCTGCCTTTGAGCTTCTGTCAGATGATGCAAGCTTTCCTCAAGCACAGCTCGAGCCTGGGTGTTAAAAACCCTGGCACTCACAATGTCTGGAGGAGGAGAAGACATGTCTGGGTGACGAGTACTCAACTCTTCCTCCTCAACAAACTGGTACTGCACAGCAGACTGCTGCTTCCCTCATATGCTTTCAAAGTATTGTTGTGGCAGAGTGTGGTTTTAGACCTCCTATCAGGAGCGCTTAAGACATAATTCAGGTCCCCAACCTTCCTCAATACTCTGTAGGGACCAGCAAAGCCAGGCCCCAACTGATCACGTGGTCCTTTGACCAACATTAACACAAGGTCACCTGGATCAAGAGTGCACCTTCCTGCCTTCTTGTCATACCTGGCCTCTTCTAAAAGAAGAGACATATTGTAGGACATCTCCTGGTGATGCTGGTTCAATTACCTGTTCCTTAAACAGGTGCAACGGGCCCCTCACCTCGTGACCAAAGATGAGTTCAAAAGGGCTTGAAACCCAAAGACTCAGTGGGAGCATCACAAACAGCAAACAATAAGAACGGAATGGCCTCGTCCCATTCCTTAGGCTGCGCTTCGACAAATGTTCTTATCATGCCCTTAAGGGTGCTATGAAACTGTTCTATAGCGCCCTGTGACTGTGGATGATATGCAGATGAATACTTGGGGTATTTTCAACTCAGCCATGACTTGCTGATACAGTTTGGATGTGAAATTAGAACCTCTATCTGACTGGATGGTATGCGGCAGACCTGCCCAGGAGAAGAACTTAATAAGATAATCTACTATTGTCTTTGCCCCAATGCTTCTTAGTGGGATAGCTTCCGGATACCTTGTGGCTACATCGAAGATGGTAAGTAGGTATTCATTTCCTCGTTTGGATTTAGGCAAAGGCCCAACACAGTCAATCATGATGTGAGCAAATGGCTCCTGTTCAACAGGTAAAGGCTGTAATGGTGCAACCATTGACCACCACTGACCGACACTGGAACATCAACTGCATCAGTAGCCATTGCGCCTTTAATGCTACACTATTTGCCAAAACCACCCTACCTACAGCACTGCTATTTTCAAGACCATCAACCTTGCAAAAATCTGCAGCAATTACAATCCACAAGACCTACATTGGCAACGTAACCAAAGTCACAGCTCTACCTACCTATTGTAATATGGTTGGTCGTGTTTTAGCTTACATTAGCTTTAGGTTGCTCCAAGATAGCATGGCAGAGCCAGACAATGTCAGTATTGGGATTTCACACATGTACCACTTAATTCACCTATACTTGTCAACCATACAATGCCTGGTCTCTATGGCACTATAATCTCTCAACATACATGTAGATTGATATAGTTTAACACGCACCAAATCGTTACTGAAGACACAAGCTATTCGTTGGGAGACAGACTGGGAGTAGTACTCAACCTGTTGCTGTAACTCAGTCTCAGTAAAAACAAGGAGCGCCACCCAGTCACTTAATCTGTTACTGCAACTAAACAATGTTCCAAAAGCATAGTAGGCATATTTGCGACTGTTACACTATCCGTCAGAAAAACAGCAAGACTCAAAAATACAAATTGGTTCCAGAACAACATATTGTCCCTTTAATTAAAGCTACGCTACCTACCAAGTTATCAGCTCACATTACTCTTTAACCCTGCTAATACGTGTTTTATTTTTATTATTATTATTTTTTTATTATTATTACCTTACTACAACTCTGTTGTAGGTAGGAGGATTCAGGTACAAGTATGGATCCTCAAGGCCAAGTACCACAACAACAAGGAGGAGGTTGAGGAAAATGAGAAAATTACAACAGTCTGCTGAAGAGAATAAGCAGACTGGGGCTGTGTTCAAATTGTCTTTTTTGCTTAGGAAGGTTCCTGTAGTGTTATGTGTCGACAGTAATGAACCGGAGGCTTATACACGTTCACTTACTTTATTGTATACATGTTATTCGCCAACATAACACCGGAGACCGACTCCACCGGGCCTCGAACTAACTTCGTTAGCCGCATCACTTACTGATGACGTCATATCACGTGTCCTTACACTCTGCACACATGAAATAGTGCCATTTCAACACACCTCCCTTCCTTTGAGTCTGTTAAGACATGTAAATCACAATAACTCATGTCATGTTGTAATAAGCCATATCCCTAACAAAGTTACTTGTACTTTATCACACGTATTGTTCCTTTTACTCAAATTTTTAAGTGACTTGTCTCCATAAACTAGATAACTTCACAGAAATAAACATTGAAACATCACTGAAACATTGACCCATTAACAGCAAGGCATTCATTCTCACATTTGTTTCACATTAGTCTTTCAAACAGTCTCTCAATTTCTGCCTTGGAACATTCTTGAACATGGTCTAACAGTAACTAAGGTGATCTGGGTAGACTACCAGTCACCATCATAGCTGCAGTGGGTTATTCTGCCACATAATGCAAGCTATGGCCTATACTCCCCATACCTGTCCGGAAGTTTCACAGTTCTGCCACAGCGTGTCATGGGCACTGGAGTCTTTGGTGCAGTAACAGTGGGTGTGACAGGAAGTTGATCTCCATCCCTGTACATCCCTGTGTCACACTCTGTGACCACCTCCTCACCTTTTGAAGGAGTCCCAGGAGCAGTGTGGATGGGTTTAAGGTGATGGCGATTTCTTATGGCGCAGAGAAAGGGTCAAAATTAAGACTACTGAGAAGCCGGCGGAGGCTATATCCCTGCCGAAGCCAGCTACTGATATGGCCAATGATAAGCCCGCGCTGGTAACTGAGAGGCCAGCGGTGGGAAATGAGAAGCCGACTACTCATTCGACCAAGGTGTAGCTCCATGCGTCTTACCTAGCAACCCACTGGATCGGCTACTGGCTTGGCTGGTCATTAGCTTCCGAGGCTGGTAACTAGCACGCCGAGGCTAGCAACCCACTGGATCGGCTACTGGCTTGGCTGGTCATTAGATTCCGAGGCTAGCAACCGGCAGGATCAGCTACTGGCTTGGCTAGTCATTAGCTTCCGATGCCGGTAACTAGCATGCCGAGGCTAGCAACCGGCTGGATCAGCTACTGGCTTGGCTGGTCATTAGCTTCCGAGGCTGGCTACTAGCATGCCGAGGCTAGCTAGATTAGCTACAGATTTGGCTGGTCACTTTGTTCTTTTGTATTTTATTGGCGGATTGGAGCCAAATGTGGCGCGTTTGGCTAAATAAATAATAATAATAATAAAATAAATAAAATAAAATAAAATAATAAATAAATCCCGCACCTTGGCAATATTTCTAAGATGAAAGAATCTAAGATAACACCCAGGCTTGTTACTTCTGATTTGATCGACAATGTTGTTGTGTTTTGTTAATATGATTTGTGAAATGTTGTTATGTTTTGTGATTTATCAATATGTTTTGTGATTTGTTTATTTGTTTTGAGAAATGCCTTTGTGTTTTGCACTTCAGGGCCACCGTATAGATCAGACGTCCATAAGGAGACAAATATGGCTCTCATTTAATTGCATTCTTCTTTGCAAATGAACTCTCACTCACCTGTTTCGTTCTAATGACATGAACTGGACTTGAACTTAATTTGTCACCTCATGAGCCAAACTGCAGGGAAAGCTGTAGGTTGCTTAGAAAGCTGGTGTACCTAGACATGATAGATGTGATGTTTTCCTAGAAACAGCTTAGATGTTGGTTGCATCGGCTAAAGAAGGGGTAGCAGTGTGACCATAGAGATAAAACTCTATATCTCTAAGAGTGTGACAAACTGTTGAGTTTCTGGGGTTGGAGTTCTTGGTTCTGGAGTCTTTTAAGGTTTTGAAAAATGCCAAGCCCATCTCTAGTTTCCAGTGGCAATAATTTTCAGCATGAGTTTTGAATTAATTGTAAAGAATGACATATTACGGTACCTGAAGGACATGCTAGGTTATTCGTTATTTTTTTGTCACGTATCAGAGCAGCACTCATTTATTTGAACAGATCAAACCCAACCAAAAGAGGTGGCAACATTCACCATATGAGAAGAAAGAGGGAGGCCTTCTGGATATTTTACCTTAAGAGTTTATTTCCGTAAAGGTTAATGGTAGCCTTTCTAACTCCATAACTCTGCGACGCGGCTGCAGGCAGGGCTGCCCCGCTAGCCCCAATCTCTTCAATTTATTCATCGAACCTCTGGCCAAAGCAATACGACAGGAGACAGAATTAAAGGGTATATCTATAGGAGGAGTGGAGTATAAAGTAAGTTTGTACACAGATGGTGTAGTGGTTACAATCATGGACCCAGGTTCAGGCCTGCCTCTACTAATGAAAATGCTGGAAACATATGGGGTATATTCAGGGTATGTCCTTAACATACATAAAACCCAGGTTATGACATTTAATTACACTCCCACGCAAGAATTGGCTGCAAAGTATAATTTCAACTGGCACTCATCTCACATCAAGCACCTGTCACGGTTATTTGATATTAACTACACTTGCATTAACAAAAAAATATATGATGACCTCAATGGGTGGGGCTTGCTCCCTCTCGACTTTGGCAGCAGGATCAGATCAGTGAAAAAAAAACATTCTTCCCAGATTATTATATATTTTCCTATCACTTCCAGTAGCAATCCCTCAGAAACAATTTAGAGAATGGAATAAGCGTATTTCACGATTCATTTGGGATAAAAAGAGACCAAGGGTGAAATTCTCTACCCTTCGGCTGCTGGAGGAGAGGGGGGGCATGGCCCTCCCATCTTTAAGGGATTATTATTTATCAGTTCAGTTGAGACCTCTTGTATATTGGTGTAACCCATCTTATGTAGCCAAATGGAAGACTATGGAGTTATCTTTAATAGATACACCAATACAGTCATTGCTTGGCTGTGTTGGCAGGGAGAAGTAAATATTACAGACTGCGAGTCAATGGATGAATTTCTCACTGAAAGTATGGGTGGAAGTGGTTAAACGTTTCCAACTCCAAAGAGAGGTTAAACTGCTTAGATGGCCGGCATATGACCCTGACTTTACACCAGCATCGCAAGATCACAGATATAGACAATGGGTCTATTCTGGTATTACTTCAATATGCAAAATTGTTAAAAATGGGAGCTTAACAGTTTTGATAATCTATGTCAGACATATGGGTTGGGTGGGCAGGACTTTTACAGGTATTTACAGCTTTGTGATTATTTTTGTAAAAAAGTAAGAGGTTCTAATCCAAGAGAGCCACCAATTGTTATTCATATATTTAATGATGCTTATAACTCAGGAAGCAATAAAGGTCTTATAAGCAAGTTATACAATGGCAATGTGAAACAACGATGGGAAAAAGAGCTGGACATTGAAATAACTGAAGACATGTGGCTGAAGGCCTGGGAACGCAGTCGTCCTCCACCCACTCCCGGACTTCTGTTGGAAGAACTTGATTCGCTTTTTTTATCACTCCTAAGCAGAAGTCTAAACAAACTGGCACTCGGCAATGCTGCTGTGTGGAGAAATTATGGTTGATCATGCTCATGTTTTCTGGTCCTGTCCCTCTATTCAGGTTTTTTGGAAGGAAGTAACAACAATCATCTCAAAACCCTGGGTTTTAATATCAGCAGTGGCGGTTCATTAATGCGGGGCGCTTGGGCGCCGCCCCCCTCCAACTAGAGAAGAAATTCTACTTAAACATGTTGAACATAAATTAATTAGATAATGCGAAATAATTATAAAATAAAAAATGTTTACTCGTACAATGCGCCTGGTAGTCTGTCAGCGCCTTCAGCATTCATTAAAAACTGGTTCCAAATTGTATCTGTGTGAACACATATACTTCCTGTGTGAAGGTCGCCGGCCAAACGAGTGTGTATGTAAGTCCTTCAACGTTTGGCAAGCAGGTGACCTGAGGCTGCTCTCTAATTGGTTGCTTCAGATTTTCGACGGGACGCAGCTCCCTGCGCCCCAGACACTCCCACTTTTATTGGCAGCGAATTGAGCGAACTACAGGAAAAGCTTCATACCAAGCAGCTTGGCCCGGACAGACCCGAGATCAGCATCAAACAGCTCTGGTGACAGACAGAGGGAGAGCTACACCTGAGTACTCTGCAGAAGCGGGTATGAAAACAAGCTCAGATCCTGTACAGACCCACGGCGCGCGTGTACAATTCAACTCAGTTCAGTTCAGTTAAATGCACTGAAGCACTGCGACACTGTTCTCGGATCAATAATTCCCCACCGTTACTTAAATACCACAAGGTAAAAACGGTACCTGCTGTTAAAGTGTGAAGGGCAGCAGACGAGCTTTCAGGTTACTGTTGTTTACAAATCCGTCACTAATCATGTGACTGCTCCAGTCGCAATGCAGCATCTTGTTTCCGTTCCTCTGCTGATGGCCGAGGTGACAGGTTGTGGACTGTCTTTTTTTAATTTTGTAAAAAGTAGCCTAGCCTACACTGTCTGTCCAGCCCTTGGTTAGATTGCTAGTTGTTTTGCTGGCAGCCCACTCGCACCTGTGGATATGTGCTTCCATTGATTTTATTGCCTCCATCATTTATTTAAAATATATGTTAAGAGTTTTCCTATAATAATTAAATCGCCAATTAGGAAATATGACTTAATTTCGCTATATTAAACTAAGAGTGAATTTCTAATCTTATTTTTTTTGTATTATCGTTTATGTTTTGTCAGTCAATGAGAGCCATATAGTCCCACCCCACTCAATCAGCCGATTACTGGCCGCCACTGAATATCAGTACAACATTTACATCCCTCTATCTTGGACATATCCCTGATGGGTTAAGTAAAGATGATGCCTACCTCCTAAAGATCTTGCTGGCAGCAAGTAAAAAGGCCATTACAAAATATTGGCTTCAGAAAAACTGCCGTACTGCTGGCCTCTTTGTCAATACATCTACATCTTCTAGAGCAGATGACCTACTCCATACGGCTCCAGAAAGAATTGGGAGAAAAACGGTGGGGAAAATGGTGTGTTTATTTAGCCAATGAGACAGATCTTTCATAATTATTGTATGTATCATGTGCGATATTTTATTTTAAATTAGGCAAATTTGCCTTGATTTATTGATCACCCCATGACCTCATATTTGTTTGTTTTTTTAAATTTTTTGTTTCTTGTTTTCTTTTTACTTGTTGTCCTTATAATGTGAAAAATATTCATAAATAAAAAGTTTAAAAAAAAAAAAGTTTATTTCCGGAAGGTATGAATGAGAATTTTACAATCAAAGAGTTCTTATAGATTTTTATTGACATATTTACTCCTTTAAAACAATTTTAAAACTTAAAAACAAAAGTTTTTTTTCTAAATTTTAATGTTTTATCTTTTTTGGTCTATCTTATCTATTTATTTCTGTAACCTTTTATATTTTGTATTTCTCTGTGCCTTCATGTCTCCATGCCCTCTGTTCCTGTATGGCTCAGTGAAACAATGTATTAGCATTCTATTGGATGTTATTTCCACTGTGTCTTATTCTATTGGTTGATTTGAATGTGTTTATCTATATATATATATATATATATATATATATATATATATATATATAGGCTTTCCAGACTGTTCCATAAACCCTGATGAAGGCCACGAGCCAAAACGCGTTGGTTTTAATAATAAATGTTCCCAGTACTGCAAGTGTTGCTGGAATCTATTCTTTTCCAGCACTCATTTATTGTCTGTATAATGGTTGGCTGGTTTCTACAGCAGACCACCTGAACACAAGTATATTCCTGTTTGTCTGGTTTCCACTCCCCGGCAAAACAAGTTGGCAGTGGCAGATACAAGTGAAAGATTTCTGGTTTCTTGTTTGCTCTGGACTCTGGTTCATGTCCTGCCACAGAAATAAAATAAATTAAAAAATTCTCAACTTGATTCCCTTTGTTTTGAAGCTGGAGAGGACATACAAATCAATAATGATAGCCTGAAAAATATAGAGCCTGTTTTAACTATGCTTATAGAAGTTAACTAAAGCAGCTGTGGGTGAGAGGTTGTTTTCCACACCAATTATAAATGCATAAATATCAAGGATGGTTTTTAAAAGTTGGCATCTTACCACACTGTGTTGTTGCTGCAGCCTGGCCCGTCGTATTCTGGTTTTCCATTCTGCTGCTCAGTTTCACTCTTCCAACTTCAGTAGCAAAGACACAGAAAAAACAAGAGAAGCTGAAAACAAACAAACAAACAGAATAAACAACAGTAATACTTTTATCTCACAAATCCTTGCGACTGATTTTGGACATTTGAACTCACTTTAGGTCATTCTGTAAAGCTAGTTAGTGTTGTTACTGAGTACCTGAGAGGAGGAACAATAGTTAGATCTATTCAGATTATTAACTTTTTAATTTGTGTTAAAAGAACTGAACTGAAATCAAACTGAAATGAAAGTCATGACTGTAAGTTCTTACCTTAGAGACAGAGATTCCTTGTCTTCTCTTCTTGCCTGGTTCAAACTGCTCTCAGCTGCTGCAGTTGCATTTGATCATGTGAAATATAAGGAAGTGAAGCAAAGTGATTTTGCTCTGTGTTTACTTACCGGATATCAAAGTGAAAAAAACACATAGCTAACAAAACAGGAAACAGGACGGACAAACCTCTAGGGAATGTCCTAATATTTATATAAGGAATAGGAGTCTTTTCACACAGTGGCACTGATCATGAAGAGTTATATAATTTTCATAAAGTGGCACAAATGATAAGATAAATATTCCTACAATGTCTAAAAATCAGTCTCATATCAGTCTCAAAGTTAACCATCAATTTGAAATATCAACTAACAATTGAATAATTGTTATTAAAATACAGTAATATACCTCCAGTTAACACTAAATGAATAATATTGGTCATTTAACTAAGGGTTGAAGGATAAAGTGAGGGCTTTAACAGCAGAGGTTGGTTCATTCATGCATTCTGTAATACAGACAAAAGACCCTTTTTGTATCAACACACAATTTATTGATTAAAAGTAACACAACTAATACAAATTATTTACAAGTGTGTGGGTGTGAGTGTGCATGGGTCCTTAACTAGAGGGTATGTATGAGCATGCTGGCCGCATGACCAGGTCCTGGCCCTTTGAGGGGAAGAAAGGGTCATAAACCATAAGGCTAGATAGAGGGAAAGCTGTGTGTTTTATCTAACAATAGAATATGAGAAAGTAGAATGACGATATATTCTTTGGTGTTATGAGATCATGAAGTTAGATCGTGTTTGTGGAGTTATAATACATGCAAACCATAACTTTGTGCATTTATCCTATCTAACATGTGGGATGGCTATTTGGTGTTAACAGACTAACAGTTTGTAAATACAATACATATCACAATTCAACATTAGTAAACAGTTTACATTCACTTCATTGAATATATATATGTTATTTTCCTAATGCTGTTGCTATGCTATATGCCCAGTTGTTACAGTCTTACTTGGAGTCCTTTGTTTGTCGCGTTGTGAGCGGTTCAAAGCTTGCGGTTTGAAAACTCTGGTTTTCCAGGGGAAATGATTGTTCTGTTGTGTCCTGATGTCTGGGTCGGTGATCCAGCTGTGTTTCTCTCGGTTGGCCACATCTGTTACATGTGGAAGAGATGTGTGTGCTCCTCAGCACGTCGCAGGCTTCTGGTGTCGGCCTCTGGTTCGGTCCTGGTTCTGGTCACTCTGCTTTCTTAGCAGAGGAAAGTTCCTTTCACATCCGCAGTTTGCTTCTGCAGGGAAGAGAGGGCAGGCTGCGCGTATTCACTCTGTTTTGGAGCAGGCAGGAGACCATCTTTTTGACCATCAATGGCCAGGCGACAATCTTCTTGCATGTTTTTAGTGGGGGGTTCTTATTGGTGTTATATGGAGGAAACCCCAGGTGAGCATGGGGAGAACCTGCAAATTCCACACAGAAAGGCCCTTTTTACAAGATAACCCACCTGGGTACTAGGCACCGAAGGCATGGGGGAACATGCCCCCAATGCATACCACTGCGCCACCGTGCTTTATAAGCTCATAGCTTCAAACAAGCCTTTAAGCTTTGAAAACTTCCATCTCATCATAACGTCAGCATGGAGAGATCTGAATCTCCTCTATCCATCAGGTTAATAGGAAATGCCATTTTAATTGCATTTTATTTTTGAAATGTAGCTATGTTGTTCCAATGTATATGAAAAGGGAATGGAAACACTACTAATTCTTCTGTTATTACTTCTGTGTTAACAAAGCTCCACACTGACATCTAGTGTTTCAGTGTTCTAAGCACAATCATCGACGCAGAGCCGCCGTAGACACCTACACCATAGCAACGGTGGCAAATGACACAGAAGTATAATTTGGCCTTTATGGCTAATGCTAACGAGTCAGATCTCTCTCCATTAAGACTCTTTGGCAGTCTGCATGGAATGACCTCTGACCTTCAGAAACCCAGAGCCTCGCTTTGTTATTCAGTCAGTGGAGAAGCTCACAGATTAAAGATGCGGTGCTCTGGTTTCCTTTACTGGGAGGAAGTTCCTTCATACTTCAGCTGGCTGTCAGAGTCAAGTCAACTCTTTCCCTGAGTCACGTTCTCCTTTAAAGATGCTAATGGCTTTCTACTTTAAAGATGGCCCTTGACAAGATTTAACAAAGTGACTTCCTCACCCTGCATTCAACCGATGTCGGGTTGCACTTTGCTCCGAGTCAGGAATACGTCACAACTCGGCCATCAGAGTAGTTTGCGTTCACGTGCTTTATGGCCGAAAAATTGCCAGTCTTCTAGGCTAACATTAGCAATCGAGCTAGCGATAGCCTAGCTAGCAAGAAATGAATGTAAATTTGATTATGAATGTAAACACCACAGGAAATTGAATGCTGCAGCAGTTATCAAGGAATATCCATGTCTTTTAAATTTGTACTTGTGGTTCATATTCAGCTTCATTGTATGAAATTTCTTACGTTCACGTACGACTGCTCTGTTCAGCCATGTTCCTTTACAAAAAAGTACTATGGTAATACTATAAAAGCAATATGATGGTATTACCATGTTTTTTGGTCACTACCATGACAGTACAATGCCATGGTACTGTATCATCATGATAGTGAGTGACCAAAAACCATGCCACTGTACTACCATGTTATACCATAGCTAGACTAGCACCACACTGTGTGTATGCTAGTCCCGAAGCGCTCCATTAAGAACTTAAAATCTTTGCAGCACTTTGACTTGACTGGAAACCTTGCCAATAAACCATGGCTAGAAAGAAGCTGGGCATATCACACAACAGTAACCAGTGCTGAATAAAAGTCTGCTTGACTGTAACAGTTATTTGCCATTTGGCAAAGCATATTATTATTTAAGTTTTAAAATAACATTTTTCATATTTATCTCATGAAAATAAAGAATAGTGTTACGTAGAACTGATAAAGTTCTTATGTTCACACTTAAATATGTACTATATCACATTTCACCTGCATGAAGTAAAGGAATAGTTCACCCAAAAAAGAAAATTCAGTCATTATCTTCCACCCCCATGCCAGCTGTAATTCAGGTGAAGTTTGTTAATCCATACAACAGTCCCTGAGCTTCCCAGCAGAAGCCCATAGTAGCCTCCAAAACAACTGAAGTTGCCAGTTCCACAGTTAGTAACGGGGATTTGTAGACAGTAACTCATCTTCGCTGCCCTACAAACTTTAACGGTAGAATGCTTAACGTTACCTTGTGGTATTTAAGTAACGTTAGTGCCATCAAGGCAAAGAATCTCAAATATAAGATCGTTTTGATTTGTTTAACACTTTTTTGGTCGCTGCATAATTCCATTTGTGTTATTTCATAGTTTTGAGTCTTTACTATTATTCTAAACTGTGAAAAATAGTAAAAATAAAAATGTGGTGTGTCCAAACTTCTGACTGGTAGTGTATTTCATATGGTTTCACAAATCAGCATGAGTCCCCTCATGCTCTAAAATATTGTAACTTATACCCTCATAACTGAATGATTTTCAAAATCACTGAATGAACTAATTGCTTGGTTAAAACTTTATAAAGGATATAGGAAAATTTGAATGTTTTACCAACTGTGGAGAGTGAGGGCCAGGTCGCCGCAACCTTTCAGAACTGCGGATCGCTTTGTCTTCATCAGCTTCCTCAAGAGCTTGTTCACCATGAACTACCAGGTGTTGATTATTGCCTCCCTGTACTTCAGTATCATCTGGATCACCAATTGTTTATACCATGGCCGGCACCGTGGTAAAACTGAAAGTGTCATTCAGTACCATCATACTGCCATGCAGTAACATGGTTGGAACTGAATTGTATTGTGGTATTATTTCAGCACAATGACTGTGCCATGGTGGTATATGACTGTTAACATGGGTATACCAGGGTATATGCCATGGCCAGTATGGTACAACTGAAAATACTACCTAGTACCATCATACCACCATATCAGTACCGTGGTTGAAATCGAATTGTACCATGATCATTTAAGTACAGTGGCAGTACCGTGGTAGTCCATGACTGGTACCATGTACCGTGGTATACTACTTATACCATGGCCAGTACCATGGTATAACTAAAAATACCACCCGGTACCATCATACCATGGTACTTGTTGTAAGAGGTGGATGTTGTGCTGCTAAGCTCAGTCTGGTAGAGATTAAAAAAAAAAAAATCATCAGAATCACCTTCACTAATAAAGAAACACAGAACAGAGAAACCTGAAATCAGAAATAGTTCAGATTAGTGTTGCACGCAGTTAAAGGCATTAACATAATTCTACAACTCAATTCATTTTCACATTAGACTCAAAGGGGGCGGGGCCAAAATCCCTCCTTATTTGGGACGAAGAATGATGTCAAGCTTGAGAGGACAGTTATCCCCCTTTCCCTACTGATGGGTGCCAATGTGAACTCAGTGTGGTTTATGCGCACACACACACACACACACACACACACACACACACACAGCAGTAGTAGCAGCAGTGTTAATTTGCATGGAGTTATAAAAAGGCTGACATTGTTTGGACTGTAACTGGACTCCGGCAGGCTGAAGGATGAGCTGCTCAGGACCAACAGACTCCACTCTATTCTTAGTTCTTTTGTTGAGCGAACAGAGGAGCAGACAGCAGGTTCAGTCTGCCAGCACACAGCAGACCTGCTGACAAGATGTGGAAGATTAAACGTAAGTTTTCACAGCATGCCTCTGTTTCACTCAGTAAACTAAATAACTAAAATCATTCGGTGTCCTCTTTCAAATCCTGACTTAAGACACATTTTTAGTGGACTGTTTTTACAAATGTCTAGATTTTATTATAATGTTTTGGTTTGATTATTGTTATTTCATTATTTTGGATCTGTTTGTCATTTTACACTCCTGTATTCTACATTTTACATTTTGTCTTTTACCTGCTTTCTGTTTTTAACCGTTCCTCTGTTTCTGTGAAGCACTTTTGTAAGCTTGAAAAGTGCAATATAAATAAAGATATTATTATCATTATTATTATTATTATAATTAGTAAAGTCCAGTTTGTTCTTCCTCCTGTGTGAAGTGTGGTTGAACTGTCAACCAGGCACCTGAGCTTCTGTCTAGTCACAGCTAACATGAACCCTAATGTAAACCCTCCAGCTAACAATCAGAGTTCCTACACTTCCAGTTTCAAAATGACACTTTTTCCAGACTTCAATTTCTTGATTTGAAGATTTTAGTTGCTGCTCAGCATGACTTTGGCCAACAGTCATTCTGTCCCCAGCAGCTGTGCCACATCACTCTGTACATGAAGATTATTCTTCACAGCAACAAATGATCAGAATATGTGAGATAACGGGGATCCAAACCAACAGAAAATGCATGAAATCACAGTTTACTGCGACAGAACAACGTTTCTGTGCAATTTCCAAACTTTCCAAGAGCTGGAAATTACCATTTTTTCCCATTAGCAACCAGTGTAAAAAAGAATTGCTGGTGTACAAACCTACTGAAGTAAAAGTAAAAAGCGGCTCATTTAAAGTCAGAATAAAAGTTAATGCTACAGTAATTTTTAGAAAAGAGAACAATGTTAGATTTGATCTTTTCCATACAATTCTAAAAGGCCAAGAAGAGTTCAAACTAAATCCTTTTAATTGGAGAAAAACCTTGACAAAATAAAGTAAAGTCAGATTACTCTTCTCTTCTCGGCTTATGGAAAAACTCCAAAATCTGTCCTCTGTAATGGATGTGTTTTAAATTGTAGCAAAGTACAACAATTCAGTCAAAACATACTTAAATAAACCTGAAATTACTGATTTAAAAAAATACTCAAAAAAGTACAATTACAAGAAAAAGCTACTCAATTACAGTAACAAGAGTAAATGTAATTACCTCCACCCTTGCATGTAACCCAGTGGAAAGTGAAAACATTTTTAACTGTTCCAGACCTGTAGGAACTCTGTGAGATGATGGGTGCGTTCCAATACCCATACTTCCATACATTTAGTATGCCAGAAAAAGATTTAGCATGTCCCAATTCATGCATGTCAATGCAGTATGCCAGAAAATACCCGGATGCCCTACTACATCCGGTCGAATTTTGCAGTATGCAGGCCAGCATGCTTTTTTGGCTATTCTGACCCACAATCCTCTGCGCAGCGGAAGACACGTCACTTCGACTGAGCCGCATGCTGAGCCGCCAGAGAGAGAAAAAAACAAAACAAACAAACTGCAACCGTATTACTGCGACGGATATATAAGCAAGAGGGTCAAAGTTCAAGACGCAATGTGATGACGAAATAGTATGTCCCAATTGTCTGCCTACTACATGCACAGTACATACTTTCTAAGGGCAGATGTAGTACGTAGTGTAGTAAAAAGAAAAAGTATGCGATTTGGAACGCAGGGGATGTTTCTGATCTATTTCTGTATTGTAAAACATTTTGCTTTCTTCCAGCCCCAGTTGCGTTCCCTCTGGAGGCGAGGTACCGGCCCATTCTGGAGGTAAAGCCACTGATCCAGCATGATGCAGTACGAGTCAGTAATGTTTTCTCAGCAAGCTAAAGCTAAAGCTAAAGCAATGTGGCTTGGAGCCGTCACAGCCTTGACATTCTCCGCTAGCAAAGTCAGGATCCACTTCCTATTAAAGTCCCCATGAAATGAACTCCCATTACTTTTACTTCTTTCATGGTGACATCATGCTGCACCAGAAGGCATAAATAAAATTTCCAGCCAATAAAAAGATTTTTGAACTGTCCCGCCTCTCCGCCCCTCCCATCAAATCAAACTGTCTTTCTCTCTCTGACTGACATTCAATTGGTTTAGACTTTTGAATGATCCCGCCCTGCGTTAAGCCCCGCCCCAAAATCCTGTTTCAACAGGAAATACATCACATCAAGGAAGTAAAGATGCGGTTTCATGAGATCTTTGATTGAGTCAATTTCCAAAATGCCTAAATGAAATGGAAGTAAAAACACATTTATCCCTGAAAACAAATCTGACGCTGATCGTCACTTTCTCCTCTCTGTCTTAAGAAATCAGCTGCATGTGAGTAAATCAAACATGCAGAAACAAACTGAAGTCAGTTTAACAGCGGAAAACTGGCAGGTCTATCTAAAAAATCTGTATAATTCTAAATAACAGCTCTTCCTGTTTCCTGTATGACAACATCCTGTGCGCTCAGAGTTTGGTTCCCCCGGACCCCATGTCCCAGTTCCACCTAAAGAGAGGTTCCCCAGAGGAGGAGTTTCCTGACCTGGGCAGGAACTCCACCCTGATGGGGCGGATCCTCACCCCCGCCATGTACCGCCGGCAGTTCAACCGCTGCACCCACAGTGGCGTCATCTTCGATGATGTCATTCGCCCGGGCCTCGAGGAACCAGGTGATGTCAGCGTGATGTCAGCGTGATGTCAGCGTGATGTCAGCGTGATGCCAGTTCCAGTGGGATTAAATCCAGGGAAAAATGGGAAATGGAAGTCATAACAGTTAAAAATAGTTTTCCCAGGAATAGAAAAGTTATGGAGGATACATATAATATTTCTATGTCCAGGTCTGGTTTCCTGTAAAGAAAAATAACAAACAGAAGATATTTCCAGTCAGACCTGAGACGGTCAAATCATGGATCCAATCTGTAGTCCTTCCCCTGATTCCATCACGGGGGACAAAGATCTGACATTTGAACACAGATACTGGCAGAAAGCGGACATGAGGATTGTGCTTGTTTATCATGGGATAGTCATCAGAGGTGGAAGAAGTACTGAGATGTTTTACTTCAGTAAAAGTAGCAATACAACAATGTAAAGATACTCCATTACAAGTAAAAGTCCTGCATTCAAAATCTTACTTAAGTAAAAGTACATAAGTATTGGCAGCAAAATGTACTTAGAGTATCAAAGTAAACGTACTCATTATGCAAACTGTCCCCATTTAGAGAGTTATATTTTTCATAAATTATTGGAATATTAATACTGATTTATTGACATACATGTACATGTAAGCAGCATTTTAAAGTTGTCAACGTGAAGCTAATCTTAACAATTTAGCTGTACTTCTGGGTAGTCTAATCTATAACAATGCTATTTTATAGTTATTTTATAAAGATGATAAAATATTTTAAATATAAAATATTGATCTGAAAAGTAACTAGTAACTATAGCTGTGAAATAAATGTAATGGAGTAAAAAGTACAATATTTCCCTCTAAAATGTAGTGGAGTATAAGTACAAAGTAGCATCAAATGGAAATACTCAAGTAAAGTACAAGTACCTCAAAATCTTACTTAAGTACAGTACTTGAGTAAATCTACTTTGTTACTTTCCACCACTGATAGTCATGAAATACTTGATAAGCAATAATTTAATAATATTAGAACAGAAGCTTTAGAGCCAGGAGGATTTTACTAAAACAACCAAGATAAAAAGGAGGCTTGGTTTGGTTCAGACTGAACAAAGACGTCAAATCCAGATGGAGCTAAACCCAGTCCAGGCAACATATGTGATATGCTGGATCTGAAAACTAAACCTGTCAACAGCAGATGAAAATCTTGTAACTGATTGATTATTTTCATGTCACTATATTGAATGATGACATGATCGTCTATGGGTAGAGAAAATTCTATGATCCTCCTGACCTGCTGGATAATCTCAGACGTGTATCATCATCATACTAAAAATGTAACGTTTGTTAAATATTGTTAATGATAAGTGTGTGTGTGTGTGTGTGTGTGTGAAGGTGATCTGTCAGGTCCTGTATCGGTGGGGTGCGTTGCGGGCGACGCCCAGTCCTACATCCTGTTCTGTGACTTCTTCGACCGAGTCATCGAGGCTTTTCACAACCACAAGATCACCAGCCAGACGCCAGACAGCGACTTCAACTACGACAACCTAAAGGTCGGTGGTCTGTTTCAGACGGCCGGAGGTCTGTGAATCTCCTGGAGCCACACCTCCAGAGGGGAGGAGACATCCTCGTGAGGAAACGTGGGATAACAAGACTGAGCCAAAGGCAGCAAGTTTGAGTTTGAAATAGGATTCTCGCATAAACCCCCGGAAACAGCTATTTGTTTTTCTGTAGAACAAGTCTGAATTGTTAGCTTAACTACAAAGCTAGCTACTTCGCAGAGTAAATCTGAATCAGAATCAGAATCAGAATCAGCTTTATTGGCCAAGTATGTACACATACAAGAAATTTGACTGGTTTTTCGTTGCTCTCAATGTACTTACACAGAGTAACAGCTAAAACAAGGACAACAAGCTGAACAGAGGTAAACCTACACATTTAACTACTATGTACAAATATGTATATATATATACCTAAACAAACCTAGGACAATAGTGCAATGGTGCAGAGTGCAAAGATGCTGGAATAAATATGGAGTTGATAAATATGGAGTTGGGTGTAACAGGTTACATTATATAAATGAGTTACTACATTTTACATACATTATACACACATTATATACACAATCAGATATTTTACAGATGATGATGATGGGGGAGGAGGAGCAGGAGGAAATCCCTGGTCTGGGCCTTTCACTCCTGCTTTTTTTTTTTGGGGGGGGGGGGGGATTATATACATGAGGTAGGTGTTACAGGATCTGAGTTACTGTATTGTTACTGTAGCGATCAAACTATTAGGAAATGAACTTTCCCCTCCAGGAATTAATCAAGGAAAGCCACAATAAAGATACTTCCAATAGACTCTATTGGAAGTATCTTGTCAGTGGATTTGCTAGCTAGCTAACTGTAGCAACGTCCTTGTTGTTCCTACGACAGTAAACAAGTGAGCAGCAGAGCCAGGCTCCGCCCCCATAGCTCCGCCCATAGCTCCGCCCCCATAGCTCCGCCCAGCCAAACCTGACTGGTTTGAATGACGATAGCTCACTGTGTTGCTGCCCTTTTCTAACCAACATGAACTCATAACATTTTGTGAAATGAAACACAGACTGTGTGTTTGGACACAAATGATGTCCAGGCTGTCTGAGTTTAAGCAAACGTCTTCGCCCATCCACGACCACGACCGCAGCACCGTGCTTTCCACGTTATTTCAATGTCACAATATTTCCTGTTTCCATTTTGTGCCTCTCCAGATAATCCTTTAGTGGTATTTCTCTCTCTTTTTTTGCTAATTTTCACAAAATTTCAGGAGATCAGGCTGTTTCCAACCAACTATTGTGTTTACATTTCTCCAGTCCTTCCCTGTTTGAGCTGGTTTGGCTAGGCGAGGTGAAGAGTCTATTAGGGATGTGCATGACAGGCCAAAATTATTTTCGAATAGTTTATAGCTATTGAGAGCGAATATTCGAAAATTCAAAACCCTCCGCACCTCTACGCCCCACCCCCAAAACGAAAAAAAGGCAGACTGTTAAATACGATTATAGTCTTGGTTCAACAATTAAATTGATCTAAACCTCATTCAAATCCAGTAGTTAAATAATAAGCTTTTTCTTGGCTACACTCTTTTTAACAATTACCAGCAATTCTGGATGGACACTTACAGTGAGCGGACGTTTTGGTCAGAAGCTTTGCCTTTCACTTTGTTGTCATTCATTTTCTCAAAGAAGTTTCACCTGGAACTTTGACCTTGCTGTGCCGTTCTTCCCATGATGCAGTGTGAAGGCATTTAAACAGCCACCGGATGGCAGAATAATACACTGATAACCACTCACACAGTGGGCTACCAGTCTGCAGCACCATGTTTGTGGTTCTATACACTGTATAAGTAAGGGATAATGCCAGACGAGGCGTCCATTATCAGGAATTAATGGACGACGGGGAGGCCAGAACTGTCCGACATGCAGCGGAGTCCATTAATGATTATGGACTCCTGGAAGGACATTATCCCGCTTATACCATGGTCACTTGCAAAAGAAAAAAAAATTAAGACCATTAATTTATATTTTCATGCGTTTTGTAATCAAAATCTAAAGTTTTTCACAAGCCATAACTCAGTTTCCCTGGTAACACCTGAGGGTTTGACTAATACCTGGAACACTCATTACCGTCCCATAAGGTTCTTATGCAACGGAAACGTTGTTCACTGCTCCAGTAAATAGGACGAACCTTAGATAGGACTTGGCAGCAGGAGATATTTCTAGTCCGCTCAGCTCATAGAACCCTTTGGCTCAGCTAGGAGCCAGAAAGCTAACGTTATGCTAGCAACATTCAGAGTCAATAACAAACAGTAAATATAATTTGACAGTATGTTTAACAACAAGACTAGCTAGCTATCAGCCATGTCATTGTCCCCAAATCAATATCAAGATTTTCATGAATGAGATAGGTCATGTGTCTGTCGGCCGCAGCCTGAAGCAGAGAGTTGAACAGCGAATGGGATTTGAGATGATCGCTTACCGTCTGTGATGCAAAGTATCAGTCAGTTCAGAGGGGCAGTGTACTTCCTGCAGCTTGTGTGTTACAGTCGCCATCCTGTGGTGTTCAGAGGATGAGGCTGTTGCTATGGTTACTCATCTTAGATACAGGCTGATGCTGCGTAGCCAGCGCATTAATTTAGAACGGTGAACAGACAGTTTCACTGGAACTACTTAGTAGGTGTCCATTATCAGGAATTAATGGACACCCTGCAGCCAATCAGAATCGAGTATTCACCCAGACCATGGTATAAATATAATTAAATGGTATAACAACTGCTTTTACTACTGCTACTACTACTACTATAATTGCTAGTAGTACTACTGCTACTACTATTACTACTACTACCATAATTGCTACCACTGCTACTACTACTATAATTGCTACTACTAGCCTACTGCTACCAGTACTAATACTATAGCTGCTACTAGGCATACTACTACTATTACCATAATTGCTAGTATTACTGCTACTACTACATACTACTACTGTAATTGCTACTATTATCTATTACTACACTATAATTGTTATTACTACTGCTACTAGCACTGCTACTATAACTGCTAATGATAACAGAAATTTGACTTGACCTACACACTCTGCCTGTGTGTGTGTGTGTGTATGTGTGTGTGTGTGTGTGTGTGTGTGTGTGTGTGTGTGTGTGTGTGTGTGTGTGTGCAGGGAGGCGATGACCTGGACAGGTCGTATGCTGTCAGCTGTGAGGTGAGTGTCGTTCGAGGCGTCGAAGACTTCTGCTTCCCAACACACTGCAGCCGAGGAGAGCGCAGACAGCTCCTCTCTCTGGCCAGGACAGGTACTGCAGGGCTTCTCTGAGACCGCTCATTATATTTCTGTAATGAAGTATCCGACAGCCAGTATTTTGTGTCCATATACAACCTCTTTAAGTTTGATCATGCCCAAAAAAATAGTAAAAAAAAATATTCAGTGTTTCCCCCAGAATTGTCTTGTCAGGGAGGAAAAGCCTCTAAAACATTTAGATCATGATGGGACACTAAAACGCTTTAAACTGGGATGATAGTTGCAGTCCCCCCCAGTAACCAGTTGCAGTAAACCAGTAACCAGTTGCAGTAAACCCGTAGCCAGTTGCAGTAAACCAGTAGCCAGTTGCAGTAAACCCATAACCAGTTGCAGTAAACCAGTAACCAGTTGCAGTAAACCCGTAGCCAGTTGCAGTAAACCAGTAACCAGTTGCAGTAAACCAGTAGCCAGTTGCAGTAAACCCATAACCAGTTGCAGTAAACCAGTAACCAGTTGCAGTAAACCAGTAACCAGTTGCAGTAAACCAGTAGCCAGTTGCAGTAAACCCATAACCAGTTGCAGTAAACCAGTAACCAGTTGCAGTAAACCAGTAACCAGTTGCAGTAAACCAGTAGCCAGTTGCAGTAAACCAGTTGCCAGTTGCAGTAAACCAGTAACCGGCTCCTCCTGTCCTCAGCTCTGCAGCAGCTGGGTGAGGAGCTGCCAGGCCGCCTGCTGCCAGTGGAGCAGCTGAACCAGGAGATGCTGCCGCCCCCCTCCCTCTCCCCCCCCCTCTCCCTCTCCCCCTCCCCCTCCCCCTCCCCCTCCCAGCTCAGGACCGGCGTGGGCCGAGACTGGCCGGATGCCAGGGCCGTCTGGTTAGTCTGGTTAAACTGGTTAGACTGGTAGAAACTGCTCAGTCTGGTCGATCTGATTGGGGTTTTTTTTCTGACTCCCATGAGCCCTTGCGGTGCAGTAGCTTTTTTGAAATGCCGTTGCTCTACCTGAGCCAATGTTAACAGCATCCAACTCAACCATCTACCATCTGTCAGTGGTGCTGAAGACTGACTCACTTGTAAAATAAATATTTCAACCAGCTGCTAGATAAAAACACCCAAAAGTCACCAGAGCAGCAGCTGAAACCCTCTGATATCCTCAGCTAACATCAGCAGTCAAGATCATTTATTTCCATTCCTTCACCATGTGAGCTCCTCATGTCAGCGGTGTAATGTCCCATGATCCCTTGCTGCAGGGTTAGTAAAGACGGCAGCCTGGTGGTCTGGGTCAACCTGGAGGATCACCTGAAGCTGGTGTCCACACGAGACGACGCCAACATCGCCGAGGCGTTCAAATCCATCTGCGTCAACCTGCTGCAGGTCAGTGACCCGGCAGGTCCAGATCAGTCAGACCAGAGTCTGACAGAAACTGGATGCATCCTGTGACCCCCGGTTCCAAACTGGTAAAATACCTGGATTCGTTAAGCTCAGAGTCTAAAGTCTCTTACTAATCTATGAGCAGAAATATGTGTCACTAGAAACTGAAATTGAATTATTTATATTTGAATTTGAATTGCTCAACTTGAATAATTGCATTAAAAAACTGAATTTGAATCATATAATTAGAATTTGTATTGTTTAACTTGAAAAATTGCATTGAAAAACTGAATCTCAATAGCATAATTTGAAATTGAAATTTGAATTTATTAGTTTGAAACTAATTCCAATAAACTTGAAACTGAATGTAATATTATGAAATTGAATTAATTTGCTCTGAAACTGTATTCAGTTCTCACAATTCAATTTCAGTTTACTGAGACACACATTGTTGAGGAAGAGCAATCGAGTGCAGAATTCAAATTCAAATATAAATAATTCAATTTCAGTTTCTAGTGACACATATTACTGCCCACACTGATCTTCTTACTACAAACTCTGTGATGAAACATTTATCTACGCAGCATCAGATCAAAGTGAAAGAGTGCAGCCAAGGCAGCAATTTAATTAGTTGACGTTGGCTGGATGATAAAGCAGAATTAATATTATTTCCACTCGTTTAACATTGCTGAAAGCTATAGAAGAAACAAATTACCTAAAAAGATTTGTTAAGGGATTCGGAAGGATTCAGATTTGATCAGCAGATTCGATACTGGATTCAGATCAAGGTTATTATCGTTAACGAAAACTAACAAAATAACAAAAACTAGGTGTGAAAAAACATGAAATAAAAATAAAAACGAGGCTTTACAAAAAAAAGATAACTAACTGAAACTGTATTGAGTGTTTACAAAACTAACTAAAATAAACTAAAATTATAGAGAAAATGTCTTTAGTTTTTGTCTTTGTCAATTTATTTCATACATAAGCCTAGTATTTTGAATTTTTATATTCATATTACAAAAAAAGACTAAAACTAACACTGAAACTAATAAAAACAAAACTAAAACTAAGCATTTTCAAAAAATAAAAACTAAACTCAACTAGCAAACCCGCTTTAAAAACTAATTAAAACTAAACTGAAATTGAAAACAAAAAGTCAGAACGAAATAAAAATAAAAACCTATGAAAAATGCAAAACTATAATAACCTTGATTCAGATTCGATAAAACGCTTTCGAACCCGAAACCCTAGCGACCGCAGAGACGAACCGTGTTTCCCTGTGAATCTGTGACCTTTGACCTCGAGGTGTGTGTGTGTGTGGGGGGGGGGGGGTGTGGGCGGGGCCTCTGACCGCCTCGTGTCCCCGTCCGTCTCTGCAGCTGGAGGCGCGGTACAAGCAGCTGAGGCACCCGTTCGCCTGGAAGCAGCAGCTGGGCTGGGTGACGAGCTCGCCGGCCCAGGTCGGGACGGGCCTGAGGACCAGCGTCCGCCTCAAGCTGCAGCGCCTCCCCAGACACAGACGCCTGCAGGACGTCCTGAAGAGGCTGAGGCTCCGCATGGACAACACAGGTGACGACTACTGACCCCCCTACGCTCATTTTTCTGCCATATCGGGGCTGGGCGATACGGGTGAAATCAATATCAGGATAATCATAAGGAATTTTTTTCGATAGATATATATGACGATATGGCTCACATAAGCGAAATCACATTAAATAATCAAATTAATGTTCATCATATTGAACCGAATGGTAATGTTTGGTGTGATGTCAAACTGAACTGAAATTTTCACATAATATTCCTACCATACTTCATATTGTCAGTTTCTAAATAAAATCTGCTTGTTCTCATTAGTTCAGACAGCAGAATTGTGCGTCTCGATATCCCAAAATCACCACATCATCACAATATAATCCCACTGAAAGACGATAAACAATAATATTGAATTATCGTCCAGCCCTACTCCATATATATTTGGTAAGATCAGAGCTACAGACCTGCAGGCCGGTGCAGGTTCTCCCAGCCGGTGGGTCAGAATTAAATCCTCGGTGCGTTCCAGTGATCCAGCTCAGAAAAACCAGTGGAGAAACACGGAGGCCTGTGAGATTTTCTTTGCCCATTCATAAATATTAAACAGCTAATGCTATGTTACTTATTTTTGACAGTGATAGCAAGGAACGTTAGCAAATGTAAACTTTACAGTTCAGATTTATTGTTCAACCATTTACCACTCAGGTGTCTTGATGGACTTTAGATCACGACACGCAATGTTGAAAACTGAGCTGAAATATATTTTGAGGATTGTAAACATGTTAGCAGTGATGCTAACATGAGTCGTGTTTATGTTTCCATGTTGACTTGCGCCAACTGAGACTGACTGAGAAATCTGACCATAGGTTCCTACCTGGAATTCTGACTTGAAGGGATGCTCCACTGCTGGAATTGGAAAGTTGGAATTTCCACCTTTCCGTCATGTCTTGAATGCAGCACTACACCTGGAGCACGTTCAATCTGAAAACGGTGTGCACCGTTTTGCACCATTTTGCACCATTTTGCACCGCTTTGCACCGCTTTGCACCGCTTTGCTACGGTTTCCGGGTTGAACGTCATGTTTCCATCGTAACGGTGTGAAACGGTGTGCTGTCTCTGGTTTGGTGGGTGTGTCAGAGCTGTTAGCCAATCAGCAGCCACGTGTATATAAACCCCGCCGTATTAAAAGGGCAGTGCCCACAATGGATCCAACAAAAGTCCTTTACTAATGCGTCCACTGCAGCTTGGTGTCTGCAACAACTGAACTGATTAGAAGACATGTTTGTATCTTTTGCTGTATGAACCATGTGGAGAGACACTTTCATAAACTTTTCTACTCCACTCTACTCCTCTAAATATATAATGGTAAATATTACAATATCATATCACAACAACAGTGATCAGCAATAATGATAGGCCTAATACTCATAATAAAATAATTAGCTCATATAGATCGTAACACAGTCTGAAGGTAAGAAGTGGATTATCCCTCATCCTGAAATGTTTGTCATCCTGAAATGCAAATGAGGCAAATGTTGGTTGAAGCAGGCCTGCTGTCATCAGTGTCCGTCACAATGAAATCGGAGGAGGAGGGACTATGGATCGGCTCCGGTCTGTCCGTCCGTCCGTCTGTCTGTCTCTCTGTCTGTCTGTCTGTCTGTCTGTCTGTCTGTCCATCCGTCTGTCCGTCTGTCACACACAAACTCAAACATGCGACTGATCGGATTTTGATGAAACTTCGGGAAACGATGCGTCTCATTGCTCTGTCCTGGCATTTTTAAAGTTGCACTGATTGACCTGAGGAGGGCGCTACAATGTTCGTCCATGTGTCACACATTGGGCCTCATGCAGCAACATTCTCTTAAATTTCTCTTATATTTTCTCTTAATTTTCTGTTAAGAGAAAAAATAAGAGAAGTCAACTCCAGATGCACCAAACGTTCCTAACCATCCAGATCTGCTCTTACCCAGGTGTGCTGAATGATGAATCCCACTTGATCATAAATTGGAGGCGCGTGGCCGATTGTTTGTTATTAGCATAGGTAACGCCCCCTAAACACCATATAAGGGCGGGTGTTGTGCTGTGTGCAGATACTCTGGCACATGGCCGAGAATTGGAGAGATGCTCTTGGCAATCTGAACCGGCTCAGCAGCCGTTCATCCGCCTCATCAGATAGATCTGTGCGATCTGTAAAAACACTTTCTCTGTAAGGCCTGGATGGACAAAGCATCACAGAGCAGCATGTAAGCCGTTCAGAAGCTGAACGCACGCAATATCATCCAAGGGTTTTTACAGTCTTAATTGTGATCAATGGACCAATAGTATTTCTTTAGCCCACAAATTTAATAATCCAATCATTATAATTACACTAAAACATATAATAATCTAAATTTGATTATGTGATATTCATGCGTTTTTTCCTCAAATTTAAAACTTATGTTTCCTACACTTTGTGGACTGTGAAAATGAAATGTTTTTTTCTTATCTTGGTAAGAGTCTCTTGACCACACACCTAAGAGAAGAGCAAAAATAAGAAAACATTGGTGAATCCCAGAAATCAACGGGTACTAACAAAATAAGAACAAATCGTGGATACGAACAAAAATAAGAGAAAATGTGTTTGTATATCTCTTCCTGCATGAGGCCCAGTGTCTCAGGCACCGCTGCGTTTCAGCTTTTTCAAACACTGATTGACCCAAGGGGGGCGCTACTGCTACAGGTCAGAACAAGGAGACTTACTACATTCATGTTTACTGACGCCTTGTTTTTATTCAGCTTTCGGCTCAAAGCCCCCGGTTAGAATACACAGACAGAATGTATTTGACAGGTTAGTAAATCCATCTGTCTGGCGGCTCGGTGTCCTCCAGGACACTTTGACACGTCGGGATCAAACCTGAGACGTTCCAGACGGAGCGAGTTCCCGCCAGCGGCTCTATGCTCAGACTTGCCTTTCATTTCCCAGAATCCCCGGCGCTGTACCGCGTGAGCAACGCAGCGACCTTCGGCCCGAGCGAGGTGGAGCTGACCCAGCTGGTGGTGGACGGCGTCAAGCTGCTCGTCGCCATGGAGAAGAGGCTGGAGGCCGGCGGAGGCATCGACGACCTGGTTCCCACGCAGAAGTAGATCTGGACGGGGATTGGCTGCAGGGGGGAGGAGGACAGACGGACTATCCAATAGGCACGGGCGATCAAATTTAATATCGCCATTCTTTCCCGCCAAACTATTGTGATATGCAATATATATTTTTTGGATATTTTATTTTATTTCTTCTAAATTACATCAAATGTCCAGGTTATTAACAATAATAATTATTACTATTATTATAGATTTTTTGTACATAATATTATTGAAATCTGATCTTACTATTGAAGCATTATAGGAAACATCGGCCAGTTGGTGTAATCTGCTCATCCCTATTTCCAGGAAAACAGGCTGATTGTGGAAAAGGAAACACACTGGAAATAAAATGACATTTTTTTCACTACAGCTATGATCATTTTTTTTAATTTATTTTTTACTATCCTACCACTAGTAGATTATAGGTTTATAAGTTTAAAAGTTTGCATAATTGTGATTGAAACAACACATGTTGGGGGGGCGATATTCGATACCATGAAAAATATCACAATATTATTGAATTATCGGCCAAACTATGAAATAACACAAATGGAATTATGCAGCGACCAAAAAAGTGTTAAACAAATCAAAACTATCTTATATTTTAGATATTTTAGAAAGAAATTCATACATAGGATCAACTTCACTATTTATATTTGACTAAGAAACTCATTTCAAGACTTTAAGCAGAAGACTGAAGATCAGAATGAAACAGAACATTCAGTCAGGAGTCAGACTGACTGGTGGAGTAGATCGGTCCAGCACACAGATAATAATCAAAATACACAAATTATTGGGATGTTGAGGTGCAGAGGTGGGGACACGAGTCACATGACTTGAGTCCCCAAGTCATGTGATCACTCGAGACTTGACTTGATGCATGAAGAGAAGACTTGAGACTGGACTTGACTTGGGTTCTGGTGACTTGGGACTTGACTCTGACTTGTACTCTGATGACTTGAAAAGGTTTCTAAAGTCTTGACTTGAGATCTTGTGTTTGTGTAAATGACTTAGATTGAAAGTGATGAGATTTGTTCCAGCGGACGACTGAATTTAAATTCTGTTTTCTGAATTTGTATGGAATGATTGAATTTATTGAAGTTGAAACTGATTATAGAAATCAAACTCATGATGCTCTTACCGAGTTTTTATCCTATTAAAACCATATTGCATTGAAAAGTCCTAGATATTTAGTTTTCTTTAAGATATTAAATTGATACTGGACTCTTGATTTGTTCTGACTTGACTTGCTGTTCTACATTTAGACTTGAGACTTGACATTAATGACTTGGACTTGACCTGGTAATCTACATTTAGACTTCCTGGGTCTGTAGTCAGCAGCTGAATCCAAATGAAAACGTCCGTCCAGCTTCAGAGTACACTGTGTAAAGGTTTATTTGGACGACTCGCTGACTGTTGAGGAATGAGAGAAAAACGACACGAGGAAGACTTCAGGACTCCTTTCAAGTCAGATTTAATATTGTGCACCAGTGAGAGAATCTAGATGACTCATCAAGCTTCCTCGCATTTATGAGGGACTGGGAGGGGGGGGGGGGGGGGGGGGGGGGTACATGTTGTTAACAGCTTTTACACTTTAACCCTTTTCCTCTGCTGCTATTGGTCCACTGAGGCCACACACACATTCCCTAGTCCTAGAGCTGGGCGATATGGTCGAAATCAATATCACAGTAAACATAAGGGTTTTTTTTTCCGATATCAATATATATCACGATATGACTCACATCTGCAAAATCATATTTAATGATCAAATGAATGTTCATCCCACTGAACCGAATGGTAATGTCAGCGTGACGTCAAACAAAACTGACAGTTTCAAGTAATATTACTATATTTAGGTGATAAAATACCTCATTTTGCCAGAGTTTTGAAATGAAATGTGTTTGTTCTCATCAGTTCAGACAGCAGGAGTGTGTCATGATATTCCAAACTGACCACATCATGACCACACGATGCCACTGAAAGACGATAAACGGTAACATTGAGTTATCGCCCGGCCTAGAAGTGGATCAGTTTGATGTTGTAGTTTTTATCGTCATAACGACCAAGCAATAATCACCAGAAAGTTATTTAGAAGCCAAAAAAAACAAAAAACCCAATCCCAAATATCTAAAAAAGAAATCCCATCAGGAAGCATCAGGAGCAGCGTTCCCTCTCAGCTGACAGTCTGGTGATCTTTGACTCATCATTGATCATATTGACCAAAATAATAATATCTCCTCAGTCAGCAGGTTTGGACGTTTTGGTGGTGAATGATATTAGATGCAGGGACTTGGCTGCAGTTTGGGGCAGGAAGAGGCAGGAAGAGGCAAGAAGAGACAGGAAGAGGCAGGAAGGGGCAGGAAGAGGCAGGAAGAGGCAGAAAGAGGCAGGGAGAGGCAGGAAGAGGCAAGAAGAGGCAAGAAGAGGCAGGAAGAGGCAGGAAGAGGCAGGAAGAGGCAGGAAGAGGCAGGAAGAGGCAGGAAGAGGCAGGAAGAGGCAGGAAGAGGCAGGAAGAGGCAGGAAGAGGCAGGAAGGGGCAGGAAGAGGCAGGAAGAGGCAGGAAGAGGCAGAAAGAAGCAGGAAGAGGCAAGAAGAGGCAGGAAGAGGCAGGAAGAGGCAGGAAGAGGCAGCTGTGCAGAGGTGATTCCACCGATCGGCTTCAAACCAACCTCTGAACCATCGTCTATCAGTCTGACGACGATCCGATTAGCAACTTGAGACGCGAGAACGGAGTCGGAGTCGAGAGCCGACGTCTCATATGCAGAAATCTGTTTATAGAGATTAGCCCAAATGTCGTCCGGACCTACAACACCTACAGAAAGTATGGATGTTTGTGTTTTGTGTGGAGAAACGTTCGACTCTCACGTCTCAAGCTGCTGATCGGACTGTAAACAATGACCGGCTCAACATTTGGTCAGTGAGAGAGAGCCAGAGTCCGTTTGGTAAATGTTTGGTTCCAGACTCCTGGGGCCGGATTCACAAAACCCTCTTAAGAAAAGAAATCTTCTCAAAATGCTATTCTCAAAAACAGTTCTTATATATTTTCTTAACTTTCTTCTTATGTTTCTTCCTAAGAAAAACCTTAGGAATAAATGGTATTCTTGAAATGAAAGTTCTCAAATTTTAGTTCTCAAACTTTCAGACGGCCCTTCACCTGTCTTAAAACTCCTACAGTGAAAAGGTAAGCCTCTAATATCATATATTTAAACACATTTTAGACAAGTAGGTTATAGTTCAAAGTCTTCATAGGTTCCCCTACACCTAACATTAAGATGAACATTTATTGTAAAGCTTTATTTGGTGTAGGGCCAGGTAGGCCTCTGTCTCATGTCTGTTGGAAATAAGCTGCAAATTTTACAGTTACCAACAGCAACCAATGTTTAAATCTTTGCTCTAGTTGCTCTAAATAGGTTTTTCCACAATTGTTTTGTAGATGGAAGCACTTTGGGTTGCCTCCTAGCCTCCTAACCTTGTCTCCTAGCCTCCTAGCCTTGTCTCCTAGCCTCCTAGCCTTGTCTCCTAGCCTCCTAGCCTTGTCTCCTAGCCTCCTAGCCTTGTCTCCTAGCCTCCTAGCCTCCTAGCCTTGTCTCCTAGCCTCCTAGCCTTGTCTCCTAGCCTCCTAGCCTTGTCTCCTTGCCTCAATGGCAGTAAGCCTAAAGTTTATTAACCAGAATTAATTCAGGCCCTATTTTGAGAAGTTCTTAAGTAGGAAAATTAAAAAAAAATCGTAAGAAATGAGACTGTTACTAAGAAAATATTGAGGAATTGCACTTAAGAGCCTTCTTAAGAACTTCCTAAAATTTCCTCTTATGTCATTTCTTAAGATCTATCTTAAGAACACATTGGTGAATCCGGCCCCAGGTTTAGTGGACTGACGCCCCTCTACCTCTCTAGGATGAAGTAGACAATGAGCCGGTGTGGAGATGGTTCAGGTCTGCTGGTCTGGCACGGTGCAGCTCTCTCCCAACTCCCATGATGCCACTGGGCATCCTCAGCAGAGGCTTTGACCCTCATCATCATCATGCTGCGTTCAGGTCCTACAGGAATAAGCGTCTGCGGGTTCGAGTCCAGCGAGACTCCAGGACTGTAGTTTTCTGTAGACTTTGGTCGCTCCTGATCACACACATGAACTGAGTGATGAAACATTTGACTTCATGTTTTACAGCAGTGATTCTCAACCTTTTTCATATCAAGGACCCCTAATTTAGTCCACATTAGGGCCACGGACCCCCATTTGAGAGTATTTCTATTGTTAGATTTGATTTTGTCCAGAATTTAGATTCTTATACCTTCTCTAGTTGTGTTAACTTCTGAAATAAATGAAATAATACTAAAATTTAACAATTCATAAATTTTCTGGGGACCCCCAGGAAACCCCTCAAGGACCACTGGTGGTCCCCGGACCCCACGTTGAGAACCACCGTTTTACAGCAAACCAAACATTGTAATGTCAAAAACACAAACCAAAAATCCAGACAGTCTTTGTTGTCCTGCCTTGGCATTTTAAACAAAATGACTCCTGTGATGGAAATCCTTCATTTCGTTGGTTTTATTTGAAATGAATCTGTCGTTCCCACACTGGACTGATTTCCTCGTTGGTGATGTCAGAATTCAAGTGGTGAAATCAGACCAAACAGAAAGCAGAATTTACCATCTGACAGCTGAGGTGCACAGTGTTTTCAAGTAGGAAGCTCATATTTACAGTCTTTCCCATATGACCTGAACGCAGCGTCATATGTTCAGACTCCGCCCCTTTTAAAACCCTTTCTCATCCCTGTCAAATGAGGAAATAATATTTGCATTGTTTGTTCCCTTCTCACTCGAGTGTTCCCAGGGGGACGATGGAGAACCGCGGCACCCTGAACCCTGCGGACCTCGCTCTGCAGAACAAGTGGAACCGCACCGCGACTAGTGGTTCTGTTCACGCTCTCGCACTACAATCACTCATTAGGAGGGGACAGGAGAATACAAATAAAAACCTATCAAGAACTAAAATTAAAAAAAAAAAAAAAACACACCTGCTGTTCTCCTGTGGAACAGACGGATGCCTCAGAGACACAGCAGCAGACAGTGGAATAAATACAAGAAACAGACTGGAGCAGGAGGAGGAGGAGGAGGAGGAGGAGGAGGAGGAGGAGGAGGACAGACAGCTCCAGCATGGTTTCAGATCTTTGCTCATTTTCTACATTTCCCATCCCTTTAATGTTAATTCTGTCTGTTTTTACCTACCTACCCACGGTTAAAGATCAGCTCGTTCACTCCCATTCAGTTCCAAACAGCAGAGAAAACAACCGCAGACTTCCTTCTCTGAATCTCTGGGATCTACGGAGCCCGGGGGTGGACATCGGGAGAAAAATAATTTCTGTCATGGCCACGATTTACTGTAGCGTGAGCACGATATGCAATTCGAGCTCGTTTTATTTTTTTGTGCGCACAAGATACAATTTGTTCCCTCGATTTGGCACAAATTGCCAAAACGTGCCTCGAAATAGTGACATGGTGCTCTGGATATATAGGCTAATACAGTGATTCTCATCCTTTTTCATATCAAGGACCCCTAATTTAGTCCACATTAGGGCCACAGACCCCCATTTGAGAGTATTTCTATTGTTAGATATGATTTTGTCCAGAATTTAGATTCTTATACCTTCTCTAGTTGTGTTAACTTCTGAAATAAATGAAATAATGCTCAAATTTAACAATTCATCAATTTTCTGGGGACCCCCAGGAACCTGCTCAAGGACCACTGGTGGTCCCCGGACCCCATGTTGAGAACCACCGTGTTAATCCATGCGCTCTTCAGGAGCTTATAAAGAGTCAGTCACATATTGGTGATCATGTTTAAATGTGGCCTGTCCTGGGTGTGTTGCAGCACCTGATTGTGTTTACATGGCCTGAAGGTTAAGTGGCTAAATATGTTGCAATATTTGGGGGATTTGCCTGTTCAGTGTAAACAGACAATGGATATTAACATACCAAATCCTTACTAGGCCTATCTGCAATACCTAAAAGGACCTTTTAACGTTTAACGGAATCGAGGGAATGAATTGTATCTCGTGCTCACGTTACAGACTCTAACTTTGTTTCTCTCCCAATGGTCACTCCCGGGCTCAGTAGTGATTTCCACGCCAACATCGATCTTTCAACCAATAGCTAACGCTCTCTGTGGTTATATTAGGACCCGCCTCCTGTCAATCACAACCCAGTCTAACTAAAACAAAACATTCCTCCAGCTACAGTCTGTAAAAAGGAACAAACAGACTTCTAACCCGGTCAGTGAAGTGAATCACTGTGAAGAGAAGATCTGCATCAGAAACTTTTACCCAAGAGGAGGCACAGCACCGCTTTCAGGTCGGGTGTCCGGTGTCCGGGTTCTGTTTTCCTCTCCAGAATAAATCTTTCAACCAATAGCTAACATCCTCTGCGGTTCCGTTAGGCCCCGCCTCCTGTCAATCAACACAGCCAAGCAAACAGACCAACCAGAGCCAGACTCTTCCTCCAGCTAAATTGCCGCCTAATCATGCTGGAACTGTCCTGACTGAACCAACAGCTGACTGAGGACCAATCAGACCAGCCCGCATGGTCCTGAACACACACTGTCCTGAACACACACACCGTCCTGAACACACACCGTCCTGAACACACACCGCCCTGAACACACACACCGTCCTGAACACACACCGTCCTGAACACACACACCGTCCTGAACACACACACCGTCCTGAACACACACACCGTCCTGAACACACACCGTCCTGAACACACACCGTCCTGAACACACACACCGTCCTGAACACACACACCGTCCTGAACACACACCGTCCTGAACACACCTGTCATGGTTCCTGCTTCATGACAGTTTGTTATGTCATCTAGGACTATGGAGAGATAGTCTTCTCTCCTAACCCCCCTCCACAGGGAGGTCAGAGGTCAGGGGTCAGGGTCTGGAGCAGGTGGGGACTCAGTGTCTTGCTCAGGGACACTTCAGCAGGGCGGGGGGGGGGGGGGGGGGGGGTTGAAGGTTTTTGGAGTCCTCTGGTTGAAGGACAGGAACTGCCACAGTTCAGCAGCACTTTAATAATGTGTGAATCTGAGTTTGAGTTTCGGTTCTGAACTGTAGGTGAGCTGAAGCAACGCTCTGACCCCCCTGACCCCCCTGACCCCCTGACCCTCTGACCCTCTGACCCCCTGACCCTCTGACCCCTCTGACCCCTCCTGACCCTCCTGACCCCCCTGACCCCCTGGACCCCCTGACCCTCTGACCCTCTGACCCCCTGACCCTCTGACCCCTCTGACCCCTCCTGACCCCCCCGACCCCCCTGACCCTCCTGACCCAGGACCACAGGCTCTGTTGCTGCTTTACAAGCTGAAGGCCGGTTCCCATCCAGTCTCTCTCCTGTATCAGGTAAAGGAACACTCATTTTTCATGGAAACTAAAAAATAAGCTTTTCTTTCTGCTTTATCTTAATTCTTATGAGAATAAAAAAGTAAAAATAAGAAAAAAAAACCCTAAAACATTTAAACTTCGGTGGAGGCAAACAACCAAAAAGACGTGAACCAAATCAAACTTTCTGCACACGCTCCACCTGCCGAGCTTCAGCTCCACTAACAACAAACACTTTCTCTCTCTAGGTGGGAAAAGGAGCTTCGCCGTCTGTGTTTGAACCTCCTGAATCGCTCTAATATTATTGCAACGGTGGAAAGTCTCCGCTCATATTATAGCATCAGCCAGAAGGGGGCGTCGCTGCGGGAGGTTAAAGGTCACAGGCGGTGAGGATGGAGTCCTGGAACCTGAAGATTCCTCTCCTCTCCGAACATTTTGGTTTTACTGGAACACGTTTACTGAAACTTGAAATGGGAGCGGAGCTGTGAGCGGCTCGGTTCCCCCCCCCACCCCCACCCCCCCTCCCCCCGGGTCACACGGCGGTCCGCCCGGAGGAGCGCTGGACACAAGATGGCGTCCGACGCTCGTTTTTTTTTTGGGGGGGGGGGCGTCGCTCTGCGGATCGGAGGAGCGCCGGAGCGTCTCTGTTCTCCTGGGAAAGGTCGCGGAGCTTCACAGCTTGAGCTCGTCGGCCACTTTGGAAGCGATGTTCTTGAAGGCGATGGACGTGCCGGAGATCCGCTTGAACCGCACGCCGTTCAGCGAGAGGCGGGGCAGCTTGCACACCTCCATCTCCCATTGGACCAGGCCGTCCAGGCGGGCGTCGCCGTGGACGCAGAACAGCAGGAAGCGCTCCCGCTGCTCGTAGTCGCAGTTGTTGGCGTCCAGAACCTTCCGGATCTCCCGCATCATGTCCCCCGGCTCCATGGAGGACGTGGTCTTCATGCTCCAGGTGAAGCGCAGGGAGCGAGGCTTGGAGTCCCGCCCCTCCTCCCTCGGCTCCCCAGACCCACTCCTGGAGGGAGGAGGGAGGGGGAGACACACACACACACACACACACACACACACACACACACACACACACACACACACACACACACACACACACACACACACACACACACACACACACACACACACACACACACACACACACACACACACACACACACACACACACACACACACACACACACACACACACAGCGTTAAAACCTCAGGTAGGCAGCAGTGTCCAGGTCTGAATCAAGGTTATTATAGTTTTGTATTTTTCATTAGTTTTTATTTTTATTTCGTTTTGACTTTTTGTTTTCAATTTCAGTTTAGTTTTAATTAGTTTTTAAAGTGGGTTTGCTAGTTTAGTTTAGTTTTTAGTTTTTGAAAATGCTTAGTTTTAGTTTAGTTTTTATTAGTTTCAGTGTTAGTTTTAGTCTTTTTTGTAATATGGGGTATTTGTCAGGGGCGAGATTCAAAAATTCAAAATACCAGGCTTATGTATGAAATAAATTGACAAAGACGAAAACTAAAGACATTTTCTCTATAATTTTAGTTTA